>NW_006408821.1:2193038-2194723 GCF_000296735.1 Chrysochloris asiatica
TTTTTTTAAAAAGAGAGAATGGAACTTTTCAACAAATGTTTTAAGCCCCCTCAGAGTTCTTTTAACTTCCTCTTCCAAAAATTCCTTTCTAGACTTATCTTTTTCATATTTGATATAATTTCAAATTCAACCTGCTTTTAGAGCTGATTCAGCAATATTTGTTGTAAAGTGCCGTGAAGACAGTTCCGACTCATAGTGACCTTGTAAAGGATTCTTGATGTTTTAAATCTTTACAGGCACAATAAGTTTATGTTTCTCCCACAGAGTGGCTAGTGGGCTCAAACCACTTACCTTCTGGTTTGCAATCCAGTGCTTATTGTATGAAGCCATCTAAATCTCCTCAGCCATAAGAATTAATCATCAAAAGCATACTTGTAAATGAAATTATATTAATTTAACAATTTGTTTGGTATTGTGGTGATTATAAGGGAATTAGCTAGGAATTTCATCATAGTTGTGGGGACCCTCAATCTAAATGATGCTTAGTATGTAATTTGTATAATGTTTGAATTTAAGTTATATTTACCATGACTGAATTTTTTTAAGCTTTTATGGTGATTTGAGTGATAGTTTACATGGTAAAACATCAGTTTTGCACTCAATCGATCATACTTTGTTTCATTGCAATGATTACAATCCCCTCTGTGCACCATCGGTCAGCAATATTTGCCTGTATCCCATAGTTTTTGTGGGGTGAGAGGGTTTGGTATACACAAAATGTAATCATTTAAACAACCAAAGAACATATTTTGTAAACCAGCCTCCTTCCCAGAGTCTGGAGTCTTCAGATGCTCTATTTCTCCATGCCATCATCTCTGCCTCCATCTCTGGTGTCACTGCTGCTCTGATTAGGATCCCAGGTTCTGCTCATGCTTGTCCCTCCTAATGGTCCTAGGGTGTTCTGTTCCTGGAATATAAGATTAACTACTCTCCCCTCTTTATTACACATCTTCTACATTTACAGTTGTGACAATCTCAATTAGTCATGATAACAATTATTCACTATTGAATCAAAAGAATCCTATCCCCATATCCTTTCACCAGAACCATCTAGACAAGATGAAAACTATTAATTGGAGATTCTAAATTCTCCCATTCACTCTGAAACTAAACTCCCTTTTGAAAACTTGTAAGTCTGCCACTTCATGACTTCCTATATAGCCACCCTTGCTCCCCCATTTTAATGTAGCCATTGTCTATTCCTATCAATCCTATGTACTGAAGGGATAGACTTGATCCTTTATGTGAAATGAAGACTCCTTCCTTCTCAGTTGGTATTTTGAGCAACTACATCCATAAGCAAATGTCAAGATCATCAAATTGTGTCAATTTACATTTGCTTCCTGTATCAAACTTTTTTAATCTTCCTCCAGCTGAGTTCTGATCATCAAGCCATCTAAGTTGGGTAAAATGGGTATTATCTGAAATTTTTGGGTTTTCTTGCCCACCTTCCCCCACTTCGTGTCAGCAGGAAGCTTCACTCTCTCGGTTGTAGCCCACCACGGCTAGGTCAGTATTCATGGGTTCAGGAGTTCCCAAATCTCCCCAAACTTCAAAACAACCAGCCCTTTCTCTTCTCTCTCTCATCTCTAGGTATACAAAGAGTCTATGGAATATGGTAAAACTCAGCCCATGTCTTCATTATTGACTGCTCCCACTTTCACTCACAAGTACACCAACATGGT
>NW_006408821.1:2196078-2205701 GCF_000296735.1 Chrysochloris asiatica
ATTCCTGAACACTTAATTGTGCTCATGAGGAATCTGTACATGGGCCAAAAGGCAGCTGTTCGAACAGAACATTGGAACACTGAATGGTTCCTAACAACAACAACATAATAATAATTTCAATAATAGTCATATGACATCCTGTGACATAATAACATAGTAACAGTCCTGTGACATTCTGACAATTGATGTTGAGCCAATTATTCCTGTCTCTATGTCAATCCATCTTGTTGTTCATCTCCCTCTTTTTCATTGACCCTCCGCTTTATCTAACACAAGTCCTTCTAGAGGAACTTGTCCTTCCTGACAGCATTTTCAAAGTGCTGACACTGAAGTTTTCCCATTGTTGCTTCTAATGACCAATCCTGCCTTACTGCTTCCAAAACAGATTTTTTTAGTTCTTCTGGCAGTCCATGGTTTTTTCAGTAATCTTTACCAAATGCATCAATTCTTCTGCCACCTTTCTTATTCATTGACCAGCTTTCATATGCATATGAGGCAACTAAAAATATCCTGGCTTGTGTTAGGCACACCTTAGTCCTCAAAGTAACCACTTTACAGAGATCTTTGCAGCATATTTGCCTAATGCAATATGTTGTTTGATTTCTTGACTGCTGTTTCTAAGAGTATTGGTTGTCTTTCTGATCAAAATGGAGTCTTTGACAACTTCAATCTTTTCTCTGTTTATTATGACATTATTAATTTGTTCAGTTGTGAGGATTTTCACTTTGTTTACATGAATATGCAATCCATACCGAAGGATGTAGTTTTTGATCTTCATCAGGAAGTTTTTCAAGTTATTTTTGCTTCCAGCAAGCAAGGTTGTGTCGTCTGCTTATCAGTTTTCCTCTAGTCTTGATACCCCATTCTTCTTTATATAATCCAGCTTCTCAGATTATTTGTTAAGTGTAAAATTTGAATTAGTGTGTGGAAGGGTACAGCCCTGGAGCATGCTTATCCTGATTTCAAAACATTGAGTATCTCCTTGTTCTTTTCTGCCTATATGCAGTGTCCTCTTGAGAAAAATTAGGTGTTCTGAAATACCTACCTCTTCTTCAAACAAACTATGTTGTCCATAGTTTGCAATGAATCACAGAATTGAATGACTTTTCATAGTCAATAAATCAAAGGAAACATCTTTCTGGTATTCTGTGCTTTTAAGCTAAGATCCATGTAATTTCAGCAACGATATCTCTAGTTCACATGCTCTTCTGTATCTGGCTTCAATTTCAGGCAGTTCACTTTTGATGTACAGCTGCAACTATTTTTAAATTATTTTCAGAAAAAAAAATAATTTGTATGTGATATGAATGATATTTGAGGATATCTGCATTCTGTTGAGACATCTTTCATCTCTCAATCTACTCATCTTAACAAAATGGATTCCAATATGGATCTCTTTCAGTCGGTTGGCCATATATCTGTTTTCAGATTTCTTGGCATGGATATGTGAACAATTCTGTGCCACATTAGTTTGTTGAAACATTTTAATTTGTGTACTGCCAATTCCTGGAACCTTGTTTTTCACCACTGCTTTCAATGTAGCTTATACCTTTTCCTTCAATACCATTGGTTCTTGATCATATGTTACATCTTGAAATGGTTAAAGTTCAACCAATTCTTTTTGGTATAGTTCCTCTATACATTCCTTCTATCTTCTTTTGAAATTATTGCCATTCAATATTTTCCCCATGGAAATCCTTCAGTTCTCCAATTAGAGATTTGAATTTTTTCTTCAGACCTTGCAGCTTGAAAAACTTTAAGCATATTCTTCCCTTTTGATTTTCTGACATCATGCCGTTAAACATTTTATTATTATAATTATTTTGTCTTCTCAAGCTGCCCTTTGAAATTTTCTATTCTAGTATTTTACTATATCAATTCTACCACAGCTTTTGTGGATTAGGATCATACACATTTATTCTTTCACAGTACTGGAAGATATTTTTACTGAAATAGTTGCTTGTGTTGTACAAATCAAGGGGGTGCTGAGTGGTTTAAAATCAGGAATGCTGTGTGTCTGAATTGTATCCTTTTACCATAATTGTGACACTCAAATGCTAACTGCAATATCAGTGGTTCAATTCCACCAGCCACTCCTTGCAAGCCTTATGCTGGTTACTGCGAGTAAGAATTGACTTTACAACACTTAACAACAACAAGAAAACATTCAATTTGTATGCTGAACAAATAACTTGAGAAATTGGATTATATAAAAAATAGTATGATGAAATGAGGAAGGAGAGAAAATGGCATTCATGGACTACAGTAGCTACAGCCAAGCTATAGACCACAGGATGGTAGCAAGCCCGCTGAGACTAGTCATCCTTAGTCTAGCACAGGAGGTTATAACCAGCCCAGCATGTGTTATGGACAGAGTAACTACAGTTATTCCCAGGTTCCTGGGAGCTACCCCATGCAGCCAGTACCTCCATCCTATCCTCCTTTTAGCTATTGCTCTTTACAGAGGATTGGCTATGATCAGAGCATTTACTCTCAGTAGAATACCTATGGACAGCCAAGCAGCTATGGACAAAACAGTAGCTATGGGCAGCAGAGCAGCAATAGGCAGCAGGTGCCCACTAGTTACCCTCCACTCCCCCTGCTCCCCAGGACCACCCCACTAGCATAGGTGCTTATGGGCAGGAGTCTGGAAGATTTTCCAGACCAGGAGAGAACTGGAGCATGAGTGGCCCAGACAACTGGGCAGGGGAAGAGAGATATTTGATAGTGGGGGCATGAGTAGAGGTGGGCGGGGAGGAGGATGCAGTGGAATGGGCCTTGGAAAAAGTGAGGTGACGTCAATAAGCCTGCTGGACCCATGGATGAAGGACCAGATCTTGATTTAGGCCCACCTGTAGATCCAGATGAAGACTCTGACAACAGTGCAAGGATTAAATGACAACATGACCCTAGATGACCTGACAGATTTCTTTAAGCAGTGTGGGATTGTTAATATGAACAAGAAAACTGGGCATCTTATAATCTATATCTACCTGTACAATGAAACGGGGAAGCCCAAAGGCGGTGTCACCATATACTATGAAGACCCACCAACTGCCAAGACTACCTTGGAATAGTTTGATGGGAAAGATTTCCAAGGGAGCAAACTTAAAGTCTCTCTTGCTTGGAAGAAGCCTCCCATGAACAAACTGCATGCGGGATGGAATGCTACACCGCAAGGGCAGAGGGATACCACCATCATTCTGAGGATGTCCAGTGAGCCCAAGAGATCCTGGGGGACCCAAGGGTCGCATGGGAGGTCGTGAAGGAGACAGAGGTGGCTTCCCCTCAAGAGGACCCCAAAGTTCCTGAGGAAACACATCTGAAGGAGCAATCATCCAACACCAGGCTAGAGAATGGCAGTGCCCTAATCCAGGCTGTAGAAATCAGAATTTAGCCTGGAGAACAGAAGGCAACCAGTGTAAGGCTCCTAAACCAGAAGTTTTCCTCTTGCCACTCTTCCCACCCCCAGGTGGTGACAGAAGCAGAGAGACCCTGGTGGCATGTGAGGTGGGAGAGGTGGCCTAATGGACCATGGCGGTCCTGGTGGAATGTTCAGAGGGGGTCATGGTAGAGACAGAGGTGATTTCCATAGCGGCTGAGGCATGGACCGAGGTGACTTTGGTGGAAGAAGACAAGGTGATCCTAGGGGAGCCCCTGGCCCTTAAATGGAAAAGATGGAAGGAAGAAGAGGCTGACAAGGAGGTCCTGGGAAAATGGGTTTAGGCGAGCACTGCCAGGAGTGCAGAGTCCAGCACTACTAGACAAGACACCCCGCAGAGCTGCATTGACTACCAGATTTATTTTTTAAACCAGAAAATATTTTAAATTTTTTAAATTCCATATTTATAATGTTGATCACAATATTATGATTATTCCTTGTCTGAACTTTAGTATTTTTCACCATTTGTGGAGAAACATCAAAGCAAGTTAAATGGCAGTGTGCCAAGTTTTTTGTTTTCCTTTTAAAGACAAGATGGTTGTTTAACTAAGACTAAACCAATGGGAATCCTTGTGAGCTTGCTCAGTGTTGCTGTGGAGACTATAGAGAGCTTCTAACTATAACAAAGTTCATGGCTGTGATTTTTTTTTTTTTTTGGTGTTGGTTTTCTTTTTAAAATAAAATTCCAAATGCTTATAAACAAACAAATAATAGAATGTGGCATCAGGATTAGAGGAAGTCTCATTAGTAACCTGTGATATAAAGATGATAACATTTTGTTTGCTGCACTCAAAGAGGACTTGAAATATTTACTGATGAAGATCAAAACTACAGCCTTCAGTACGCATTGACGCTCAATGTAAAGAAAATGAAAATCCTCATAACTAGACCAATAAATAACATCATGATAAACAGAAAATAAAAGATTGAAGTTGTCTAAGACTTCAGTTTGCTTGGAGCCACAATCAATACCCATGGAAATAGCAGTAAAAACTCAAGAGTATTGCACTACATGAAACTGCTACAATAGACCTCTTTAAAGTGTTACAAAATAAAGATTCACTTTGAAGACTTAGGTGTGGCTGACCCAAACCATGTTATTTTCAGTCTCATCATATGAAAATTGGACAATGAATAAGGAAGACTCTAGAAGAATTGATGCATTTGAATAATGGTGTTGGAGGAAAATATTGAAAGTACCATGGACTTTCAGAAAAACAGACAAATCTGTGTTGGAAGGTGTGCAGCTAGAATACTTCTTAGAAGTGAAAGACTTCTTAAACTTTAGCATGTTGTCAAGAGGAACCACTACCTGGAGAATGGAATCATGCTTGCAAAAGTGGAGGCTCAGCAAAACAGAGAAAGATCCCCAACAAGATGGATTACAAGAGCAATGGAATCAAACAACAGTGATTGTGAGGATGCTGTAGGATTGAACAATGTTCTTTCTGTTGTGCATTTCCTCAGAACTAACTTAATGTCACCTAACACCAACACCAAGAAAATTTATATTATGTTTATGTTATTGAGTCAATAAGATTAATTGGTGATTTTTCATTAAGTAATTTTTTTTCTCTCTTGAGTACTTAAATCAGATTTATAATTTGGAGCTATGGCTCCATGGGTAAATAGAGAAGAATTTAAGCTAAATACAAAGTCACTATTCACTACAAGGTCAACAGTAATGTGTTATTACTTAAAAAGATAGACAGAATTCTTTAATTCTTTTTCCTTGAGATGATGAACCAGTATTTTCATGAGAATCACTGTGACACCTTGTATTTGAATCAAATTTTAAAAACAACAGGTGTTATGAAAGTCTTTTCTTAAGAAAGAGCTGTCCAGAATTTGTATAATCTTAATCTGGGTTTTTACTATTTCCACACCAAACTGTGTACATGAATGTTCATAGCAGTATTTATTCATAACAGCCAAAACTGGAATAAGCTCACATGTCCATCAACCAATAAAATGGATAAACAAAATGAAGCATATTCCACAATAGAAAGGAATACCCTAACTGATGCATGCTACAACATGAATGAATATTGAAAACATTATGCTAAGTGATAGAAATCAGTCACAAAAGATGACATATTGTATATTTCTGTTTATGAGAACTATTCAGAGTACTCAAGTCCATAGATGCCAGAGACAACACAACTGCTGGAGCCAACACTAAGGCCAACTGCCATGTCCGACAATTGTCTATACTCTACAACCCACATGGAGAGATTAAACCAGAGTAGGGGTGACAGGAGATTGCAAATAAAAGGAAGATACCAGACACAAAATGAAATAATAGCGAAGTTGGGACCAGGTGGGCCATAGCAGTCTGATGGAGATACTGTAACACTGACCAAAGCAGTGAGTTTATTTTATACACAGCTCAAGGCAAGGTGCTTGGGGACAGGGAAAATAATAACATCTGGTGTTTTGATGCATGCAGTAAGCTGGATTTTATCAGAAGAAAGTAGTTGCTACGAAAACAGAGATAGAGCAGCTAGAATGTTACGCAGGCTGAGCCGAAGGACATAGTTAAATACAAGGATAGACCTTGCAAGTTCCCAGACCCATGAGGCAGCCCTGCAAGTTCCTCAGTGGGGGACTTGACTTGGAAACAGTCCGAGTTTCTGGAACACAACTGTTCAGTTGCATTCCTTCAGTTAAACTACCCCCAAACCAGGGACCTTTGGCTCTGCTGCTCCCAACACATAGAGACAGAAAGCAGACTAGGTTGACAAGGGATGGGTTAAGGTGGAATGAAGAGTTCTCTATAATGGCTATGGAGTTTCTTTTTTGGCATGATGGAAATGTTCTTAAATCAAATAGTGTTAATGATTGTACAACTCTGTGAATAATAAATATACTAAAATTCCCTGAATTATGCATTTTGAAAGAGTGAATTATTCGAACATAATAGCTTAATAAAACTGCTATTAAAAAACAAAAACTCACAAAGATTTTATGGCAGTCAAGCATTTTTTACTTGATCAAATTTTCCTATAAAAAATATACACAAAAGAAAATCCATTCTATTGTGGATCTGAATTATAAGGCTGAGCATGATGAAATAATCTTATATCTTCATCTGATTAGACAAGGCAGTCATAAATTCTACTGAATGCTGAATCTAATTGGGAGAACCAAGCTTCTGTTTTTTTGAGACAATTGCTTCTATTTTAAAGAAAGTTCAGTGGGAGGAAACAGAGAGTGAGTCTCAGCATGATGCTGTTCTTATCTTCCATATAACATATGAGAGAAGTAAAGTTTAATGATTTTTAAATAACTTGCACAAGTAGCATATCTGACAAACAGTTAAACCATGATTACAACCTTGAGTAACAATTGTTAATAATTTTGAGCTTATAAGAAATTAATGTTTTCAAAAGATTATTATTATTTATATTTATGATGGTGGTTATTAATTTAGATACCATATATTCAATATTTGTTATGTGTCCTTATAAATGAGGATGGCACAACTTCTTGTCTATTTGTGACATGTCATCAGGAAAGACCATTCCATAGAAAATGACATCAAGGTAGGCAAAGTAGTAGTTGGTGCTGTTATTGTTATGTGCCGTGTACTCGGTTCTGACTCACAATGACCCTGTACAGGGTTTCGGAGGCTCTAAATCTTTACAGGAGCAGAAAGCCTCATCTTTCTCCCATGGAACAGCTGATAGTTTCAAACTGCTGACCATGAGATTAACAGCCACCAGAGCCTGTAGGCAAAGTAGAAGGTAAGTGAAAATGAAGGAAACCCTCAATGAGATGAACTGATGTAATAATCAAAGTAATGGATTCAAACACGGGAACAATCATGGAAATGGTACAAGATTAGGCAATTTTTTTTTCTGTTATCCATAAAATTACTATGAGTTGAAGCTGATTCATGGTACCTTATAACAGAAACAGTGTAGCTAGAACTATGTAAATTTTAAGAATTTTACATTTAGTGAGTAATTTAATCCTCATAATTGCTCTACAGAATATATTCTGTTGTCATCTGCACAGACAGTTCATGTAACTTGGATTTAAGTAACAGTTCTAGAATATGCATGCACATTGTCTGATTCCAGGCTTAAGTTCTTGCAATGATGTCTGTCCAACCTCTTTCATAGTTGCTCAGAACATGTTGGCTTCAATAGAACTGAATATATTTACAAAGCAATCTTACTGATAGTCATCAATTTTTCTTCTTTAGTTAAATAACTCAAGTATATTTGGATTTAGAATTAAATGTGGAGTGGGACGCAATGGGTTAATGTGCTGGACTATAAGGTCAGTGACTCAAGCTCGCAAGCTGCTCCCCTGAAACCCTATATAGGGTCACTATGAGTCAGAACGAACTCAATGGCATATGGCATCAACAACAACAATGATGATCCACAATGAGTTTTCTGTTTGAGAGTGTGTCATTGTTATTTGTTGTTGTTGTTGTTATTAAGTGCCATCGAGTCAGATTCTGAGTCAGATTCTGACCCATAGCTACCTTGTATATGGTTTCCAAGGAGCAGCTGGTGAGCTTGAACCATTGACATTGTAGTTCAAACGACTTTGCAGTCTGACGCATTAGCCCACAGCGCCACAACAGGACTAGTGTGGAAAGCCATTTTCACTTCCGCTGTGTGACACAGTCCCAGCGGTAGGAGAAACATCATGCAAAGTAGATGATTCTCTGAAGAGGCATTCTCTATCTCCTCTTTAGGATAACTCTGAATTCACTTGTAAAAATATATAAACTATTACCACATTCACAGCTTTTACTATGAGCTCTGCAGACCTTGGGAAGAAACTGGTCTGGCAGCAATTATTTCAGCTTCAGTAGTTTGCATGCAAAGGGAATTGTATAAGCAACTCCCCTTCACAGAAAATATAAGTGCAAAGTAACTGAATTTATGAGACCACAAAAGCAGATAACAATCTGAGGTACAGCTGACAGATCCCTAGAAACCTCATTGCAATCAATTACCAGCAAGAATTCACAAACTCCCACATTTCCTGCAGCAATTAGCCAGGTTGGGCCTTATGCCCCACAGCTTCAAAAGAAATAAATATGGGAACACTGAGGTTAAGCAATTTAATGAATATTTTAGAAAAACAAAATAATTAAGTAGATGTCAGTAATAAATTTACTGTGAAAATAGTTATACATTATGTAGGATAGAAGATTGATAATAAGCAGAAACAATAAAGTAGTGCAAGCATTTATGATTTATAGAAACTTATATTACCAAGAGAATGTAATCAGGGGTCTGATAAGTGGAAATGATTTGTGTAAGGTTTAACTTAATCTTTTAGTGGAAACAAGAAGAAACTATGTATCACTTACATGGGAGAGAAGGTGAAAGTCAGTTTGAACATCACAGAAATACTTTCGTTAAATTTGTGTAAACACCAAGTGAAGGAATGTTGTGATTAAAACTGTGTAATAATTCAAGGAAAGATCAAAGTAGCAAGTCATTATGTAATGTGTAGTTTTAAGTATAAAAATAAAGACTTGCTGAGCTGGGCCAGAGAGAGCTCCATCAACCAACTAAGCAGAGACTCTTCCCTTGCTCTCATTTTCGCCGACTCCGCATCGCCTCTCATGTTCTGTGACCCCGCGAGAGCTGGACTCTCATGCTTGCTTCTAGTATATGAAATAGAAGCAAGCATGCAGCCACTTTGTCTCACACACTTTAGTTATGTTGTCAGGAGGTTATAGTTTCTAAAAAAATGACATCATACTTGATAAGATAGAGGGTCAGCAAAAGAGACAGACCCTCACTGAGATGGATTAACACAATGATTGCAACAAAGGGTCCAAAAATAGCAAAGATTATGAGGTTGGTGCATAACTGAGCATTGTTGCACTGTTTTGTTCTGTTATACATAGGATCACTATCGGTCTGAACAGGCTTGACATCACCTAACAAAAACACAGAAGACACCATGTGGGGAAAATCATACTGCACTTTCATACATATATACTTGTTGCTTTTAAGTGCCTTGAGTTGGTTCTGACTCATAGTGACCATGGAGAAGGGTTCTAAGGAGCCTATGCTGGATTTGAAATCCCAAACTTGTCTTTAATAGTTAAAGGTTTTTCACACATCAGAACTTTTTCTTTCTTTCCATCTATCTATCTATCTATCTATCTATCTATCTATCTATCTATCTATCTATCTATCTA
>NW_006408821.1:2205891-2206846 GCF_000296735.1 Chrysochloris asiatica
GCCATCGAATCAGATCTAACCCATAGCACCTCTGAGTAGGATTTTTGAGAAGCAAATTATGAGTTTGAATAGCTGACTTTGCAGTTCAAAGTGACCTTGTCATCAAGTGCTTATCCTACAGTATCAGATCAGTATATGTATGTGTGTGTCTGTGTGTTGTTGTTGTTGTTGTTAGGTGCCATCGAGTTGGTATCAACTTAGAGTGACCCTATGCACAACAGAATGAAACACTGCCTGATCCTGGGCCAACCTCACAATTGTTGCCATGCTTGAGCCGATTGATGATGCCACTTTGCCAATCCATCTTGCTGAGGGTCTTCCTCTTTTTCTCTGACCCGCCACCTTACCAAACATGATATCCTTCTCTAGTGACTGGTCACTCCTGACAATATGTCTGAAATATGAAAGGCGAAGTTTGGCCATCCTGGCCTCCAACGAACACTCTGTCTTCATTTCTTCCAACACAAATCTGTTGGTTCTTTTGGCAGCCCATTGCGCTTTCAATATTCTCCTCCAACACCATAACTCAAAAGCACCAATCCTTCTATGGTCTTCCTTATTCACTGTCCAGCTTTCACACATATATGAGGTTATTGAAAATATCATGGCTTTGGTCAGGCACACCTTAGTCCTCAAGCTGACACCTTTGCTGATGAACACTAAAAAGGTTTTGTGCAGCAGATTTGCTCAATGCAATATGTCATTTGATTTCTTAGCTGCTGCTTCCCTGAGTGTTGGTAGTTGTTGATCCAAGAAGAATGAAGTCCTTGACTATTTCAATCTTTTCTCCGTTGATAAGAATGTTGTTTATTGGTCCAGTGGTGAGGATTTTAGTTTTCTTTACAGTGAGATGCAATCCATACTGAAAGCTGTGCTTTTTGATCTTCATCAGTAAATGTTTTAAGTCCTCTTCACTTTAAGCAAGCAAGGTTGTATCATCTGCATATCGTAGGTT
>NW_006408821.1:2208273-2210406 GCF_000296735.1 Chrysochloris asiatica
AACAACAACAACATATGTATTATAACACACTAATCCTTGAAGTAAATAAAGGTTACTTAACTTTGTTTTAAGATTAACTTATTTGAGAATATATAATTTAGGAGAGGACAGTAAAACCTTTTTTGAATACAAAGAAATTGTTAAAATTACTATGATAGTGGTAATTTCCAGAGCTCTCTTCACATATTATATGTTACAGGGAAATATTTTAAACATATTAAATATACATTTCCTAACAAAATGGATTATTTACACATTGTTTTTTTTCTAAACATACAAATATTGGTTATACTCTCTCAATTATATCTTAATATTCTAACAAGATGTGAAGGTGTCAGGGTTTTATTCTTCATCCATATTAACAAGCCAGAGAGATAAATTCAAAAAATAAAACAACTACTATACTCTAATCTCCTTAGTATTCAAGCTGCTTTGCTGGAGAAGAGATGTATAAAACTGTTTCCCTGTAGAACAAAAGGTCAACTAATCTCTAAAAAATGCTTAAACTAGAAAAAGAGTTAGGTATTTTGGAAGTGCATAACCAATCTCATATATGGCATTCATGTAGTGATTTTTTAGAAAAGTCTAGTTAATGATTAAAGTTTGTATTTGATGACTGTTGGCAGTTTTTCTTCCACATCTACGTATCCAAATTCTATGCATTTTCCAAGACTCAACTCAAATACACAAAATATCTATAATGTATTTTAAGCATTTTAAGCAGCATATGAATTATCCCTCACTAAAACTTTGCTACTCTGTTTTTATGATGACTTTCCTATTCAACACTTAAATTAATTTATGCTTATATTTATTTTTCTCTGAGAGAAGATAAGTTCCTTATGGGAAGGATCTCAACTTATTGTTCCCAAAGTACTTTGTATACAGTAAACACTCAATACATATTTGGGAAATGCATCAATAAGTGAAGAAAATAATGATTCAATAGCATTGATAGTTATTAAAAAAACAATAACTTTTTATCTCAACCTTAAAATTAATGTATTTCATTACTTTCTCTGAGAAGAAGGAAAATTTCCAATGTTACTGTTATATTTTTGAGAACCAGCTTTAATCACAGCAGATTTATACACTGAGCTCAGTAGTAAATCCCTTTTAGTATTGATCCTGTTTAGAATAGTGAGTGACTTTGGACAATTTCAATCTTGTAAAGTAGAACATTTAGAATGACATGTCAGAAAGGCCTATATTCTATTAGAAATAACAGCAGATTTATTCCAGCATTTATCTGGTTTATGCAGAATTGCTAGTCTCTTTTACCCCATATATGACAATCTAATATGTCTCAACATGCTTAAGTTTACTAGATGAAGGAAACTTCTGAAGTCAATTTTCAGATTGTTAGAGAAGTTACTGAATATCCAGATAAATGGTTCAGGGCACCATAGTACTGTCTCAAAATGCATCTACTTTTTTCTAACATCAGCAGTTTTCCGGAATGAGAAATGAACCTCTTAGAAATGGGAATGTTGAAAAGTAAAGTCAGTACAGCAGATTGTGGTCCAGAGTACTTACACAGTTTTAATTCTTTTCCAAGTAAATTGGTTCTCCAAAATGCGACAATCTGAACTAATAGAAAGTTAGACAGCGTTAAAGTAATGCTTGCTATTTATTTGATGACTATTATATTCCAGAAACTATCTGGGAAGGGTTATCTCATTTAGTTTTTGTACCATATACCAGAACCATTCAGAAATCAGAAAAGTGAGGTTCAACACAGTATATATGGATTTGTCTAAGGAAAATGTGTGCTCACTTGAATGCCCACCCCTGAAAAATAAAGAAGTAAAATTGTAGGCTATATCATACTTAATCCATGTTGAATATGTTCTCCTACTATTGTTTTTAATCGTTTTTATTGCTAACTGAGTGATTGTTTACATGAGAGAACATCAACGTTACACCATCATTTCATTGCAATGATTACAGTCTCCTCCATGCATTACCATTCAACAGTATTTGCTTCCATTTCCTGTTTTGTTTTGTTTTTTTGTTTGTTTGTTTGTTTATTGGGGGGGAATGTACACAGAAACACCAGAAACACTCAGGAATGTATAATAATTTAAACAACCAAAGGGCACATTCTGAAAGCCTGCCTCCTGGCTGCCAGCA
>NW_006408821.1:2210753-2230250 GCF_000296735.1 Chrysochloris asiatica
CACAGTCTTAAACTAAACTCCTTTTGAAAATTTGTAAGTCAGTCACTTTCTGTCTTTATCACCCCCTCATTTTAGGTAACCAATGCCTAAATTGCCCATCCCTATATACTCTGTATACAAAGGGGATAGGATTGATACTTGATATGAAGACTCCTTCCCTCTCAGTTGGTATTTTGAGCCACTACATCCATAAGTATACATCAATTTCATCACATTGTAGCAATTTACACTCATTTCCTTTATAAAAAATTTGCGTTGATTTTATCTTACTCTAGTCAAGTTCTGAATATCAAGCCACTGAAGTTACGTCAAATGGGTATTATCTGCAAGTATGGGTGTTCTGTGCATCTCCCCTAACTTCACATCAGCTGGACATTTCACTGTCAGCTCTCTGTGGCTATGTCCTTGTCCATGGGTTCCCACCACACTTCAGACCAATCAACCCTTCCTCTTCTCTCTCTCATTTCCAGGTCAATGGGAGTCTGTGGAACGTGGTTGAACTCAGGCCATTTCTATATTGCTGCCTTTCTCCCTCTTTCACTAACCAGTAGAACAATATGGACACCAGCAAGTTTACATGCTTGCTCATGTGTTACCTTTGAGTTTTAATCTTGGAGGGGTGTTTGTCCTGAAGGAACTTGATTGCTTGCGTTGTTGACTTCCTGGTGAACAACTTGCTTGCTCTTGTAGTACCCAATCATACTGCCATTTTTGTTTTAGATTTTTCCTGCTGATCTTGCTTTGAAGATGTATCTTGTATTGTTCTACTTGTTTCAGGCTGGTCTGCTTGTCCTTTCTAGTGCAAATGCCCCACTTCAAATTGTTCTGAATGGGGCTCAGAATTCCACCTAAGGTCATATACACAGTTAGGCTCCACAAGAAGCCTATTTCAATGGACAAGTTCGAGAACTCCTTTTAGGTATTCTGATCATTTATAGGCTGAAGACAGGCTTACAAGCCTTCTGTAATCATGTCTCCCAACATTCCTCTCTATCTCACTTTTGTGTCTATTTTACAATAGTTCCCAAGGGAAAACAACATTCATAAGTCAGTCAAGCATCTTAACATTATTTGCCCTCTTCAGACTATGCCTCAGTCCCTTTATCACAAAATCCTGCTGCTCCAAGTTTGAGCATACATCACTATTTACATCTGTCCCATTTAGCCCATGCAAACCTACTTCAGGGTTCCTCTTCCTTGCTCTTCTACCTCCTCCCCCTTCTTGTGTATTGCCCTCCCCAACACCTGAACTATGATGTGTCTACCCATTACCCTGTGTGTTACCATTTGTTACTCCACCCGCTATACCCCCCGGTAACCAACAAAGATATCTCCCCCTTTTAGTATTGGTATTTTTAGCTTTTACAATAATGATCTTATGAAGTGTTTGTTCTTTTCTGACTGACTGATTTTACTTAGCATAATGTCCTAAAGGTGCATCCATGTTTTGTGGTAGCTTGCAGCTTCCTTGTTATTCTTCAAGGTAGCATAATATTCCATTGTGTGTATATACCAAAGTTTGTTTATCCCATCTTCCATTGATGGGAACTTAGGCTGTTTCTACCTTTTTGCTATTGTGAATAGTGCTGCTATGAACATGTTGTGCATGTATCTACTAGTGTTATGGCTCATGTTTCTTGTGGCTAAAGGCCAAGTAGAGGAATTGCTGGATCATAAGGTATTTCTATTTCCAACTTTCTGAGGAAGTGCCATACTGTTTCCCAGAATGGCTGGACCATTTTGCATTCCCACCAACAATGTAGGAGGGTCCCAGTCTCTCCACATCTTCATCAGCATTTATTGTCCTCTGCTTTCTTGAAGTTTGCTGTTATTGCTGTTTTAAGATGATATCTTAATGTTGTTTTGAATTATATCTCTCTCTAATGACTAATGATTGTTAATATTTCTTCATGTTTGTTGGCTGCCCAAATGTCTTCCTTGGTGAAGTGTCTGTTCATGTCCTGTGTCCATTTTTTAACTGGGTCAGTTGTCATTTCCTTGTAGAGAAGTTTTAGATTTCTATAGATTTAAGAGATTAATCCCTTATCTGATGTGTTGCTGCAAAATATTTTTTCCCATTCTGTGGGCACCATGTTTACTCTTTTGGTGAAACATTCTAATGCACATAAGTTTTAAATTTTTAGTATGTCCCAATCATCTATTTTGTCTTCTTTTGTTTGTGTAATTATCACAATGTTTACTAGTCTGTTTGCATCCTGTATCAGAACCCTTAAATTTATCCCTAGTTTTTCATTGATGACCTTTATAATTCTGGGATTCACATTTAGGTCTTTAATCCATGCTGAGTTGGTTTTTGTATATGACATGAGGTAAAGGTCTTGTTTCAATGTCTTGCATATCGATTTCCAATTCTGCCATCACCATCTATTGAAGACTGTGTTCCCCATTCAATGTACTTTGGTGGTTTGTCAAAAATCAGTTGGCTGTATGTGGCTGGGTTAATATCTTTATTCTTGATTCTGTTCCATTAGTCTATGTATCTTTCATTGTACCAGTATCAGGCTATTTTGACCACTGTAGCTGTGTAGTAAATATTGAAATCTGGGAGTGAGAGGCCTTCAATTTTTTCTTCTTCTTAAGCAGTACTTTGCTTATCCTGGGTCTCTTTTCCTTTCCATATAGAGTTTTAATTGTTGTTTCCATCGCTCTAAAAATCTCCTACTATTTTTATTATAAACATTGATTAATTGACTTCAACCATAAATATAATTTGAGATATTAGTTACTGGAAGAAATGACAAGGCATCTTTTATTTCTGTAGTCCCTGATAACTCTCCTTGGTAACATAAATGCTTTATACTCACCTATTAACCTAAAGGTTGGTGGTTCAAACCCAAACAGCAGTAATATGAAAGAAAGCCTGGATGATCTGCTTCCAAAAAGATTACAGACAAGAATACTGTGCACAGCCATTCCACTTTGTACCACATGTGTTCATCAGGAATTGGAGTCTGTTGTTGTTGTTGTGAACTGCTGTCGAGTTGGTTCTGACCCATAGTGACCCTGTATAAGGTTTCCAAGGAGCAGCTGGTGAGCTTGAACCACCAAACTTCCTGTTCAAATGACTTTGCAGTCTGGCAAATTAACCCAGGGCACCATATCATGACTCTGAATTGGAGTCTACTTAACAGCAAAATATTTATTTTTCTAGTTGTTTTGCTTTTTTGTTGTTGTTGTTTTAAGGTCCTGGTAGCATGTATTAAAATCCAGTTAAGGTGATTTATTCTCAAGATTCTGAATATATAGGAACTTTGATTTCCTTTTAATATTCCCCATTTTCATTACCAACATTATGGATTGTCTGGAGGGATTAGCAGTAGTGTGGCCAATGCAAATTTGACAATCCAAGACAAGTAATAACTTGAAAAAAAAAATCTGCTATATGTATGTTGTTGTTGTTGTTGTTACATGCCGTGGAGTTGGTTCCAACTCATAGTGACCCTGTACAAGGTTTCTGAGGCTGTAAATCTTTACTGGAGCAGAAAGCCTCATCTTTCTCCTGAAGAACAGCTGGTAGTTTCGAACTGCTGACCTTGCGGTTCGCAGCCTGATTCGTAACCACTGCGCTACCAGAGCTCCTTTTACTATGTATCAAATGGAGTCCTGGTGTGGTGCTGTAGGAAAAGAACTGGACCACAAGGTTGGTTTGAACCATGAGGTTGATGGTTGAAGCACAGCAGCTGCTCTTCAGAAACCCTATACAGGGTTTATAAGAATCAGAGTTGATTTGATGGCCCTTAACAACAACAATGTATCAACTATTCTTCTTTGGAACTAAGAATATAAAGATCTCTTATTTAATGTGTTGGACTGCAAAGTTGGTTTGAACAGCAAGGTCAGCAGTTCAAACTCACCAGCCTCTCCTTGAAATCTCTATACAGGCTCATTATGTGTCAGAATTGACTCAATGGCACTCAACAACAACAACAACAGATGGGGTAGGATGGCATATATTTACAAAATAACAATTGCACAGACTGTGTTACAGGTTACAAGGTTATGTCTTAATTGTTTTAAATGTAAATACTAAGTATGTTCTAGGAAAGAAAAAATAAATAAATAAAAAGACTCTCAATCAACACACAGGACCCTAACATACCATATCCCAGCAGTTAGATACCTAGTTTCTGGATTCACAGAGATTTGAGTTTCGATGTAGTTTGGGTACATTTAACATTTGTTTCATATCTCCATGCCTTGGATTCTCTCTCTGTTAAATGGTACTAACAATGAAACTGAAATTATATGACTATTAGAGTAAAATGAAATAATACTTGGGCATGAAATATGACAAACAATACAAATTAGTATGTAATCATGATTTTATTATCATTGGAGAATCAAACTGTGCATTGTAATTTGAGAAATAAATGTTTGATACAGACAAATTTAACTATATTGCAAATTTTTTCATATAATATTTATTAATAACAGGCATGTTTATCATATAAAGGAGCACATTTTGGAAACCCTGTGTTTAATTAATTAATATGGTCCTTCTAGCCATGTGGTTATTGTTGTTAAGTGCCATCAAGTCAGTTCCAACTCATAAAAACCCCATATAGGGTTGCTACAGAGTAACTGATGGATTTAAACCACCAATCCGGTTGTTAGTAGTCCGATATGTATCCCACAGCTCATAGTCTTACATTTTGTGTTCTATTGTGAATCTTAGTATGCCACATAACCACCACCACCACATGCCTGTGGTTATAGTTCATTTTGGAGTTAGTTGAAAATTATGTTAGTAAGGCAGGAAGAAGGTGAGATATATTTTAAGTGCTCTCTTAGAGGATGTGACTCGTATCACCACCTCTAGGCTCCTTGGAGGTGTAGTAAGAAAATTGACCATGATCAATGATTGCTGTTGCTGTTAGGTTCCCTCAAGTAGGTTCTGGCACATAGTGACCCTATGTACAATAAAACAAAGCACTGGCCTTTCCTGTGCAATCATCACAATTAATACTATGCCTGAGGCCATTGTTGCAGTCATGGCATCAACCTATGTCACTGAGGGTGTTCCTCTTTCTGTTGACCTTTCACTATACCAAGCATGATATACTTCTCCAGGGAATGGTCCCTCCTGATAATATGTCGTTAGTCTGAGAGATGGAATGTCTCACCATCCTCACTTTTAAGGAACTTTCTGGCTATATTTCTTCAAGGCAGAGTTATTTGTTTTCCAGGCAATCTATGATGAATTCACTATTCTTTGCCAACATCATAATTCAAATGCATTCAATCTTCTCTGATCTTCCTTATTCTTTGTCGAACTTTCACATGCATATGAGGCAATTGAAAATAACACAGCGTGGGTCAGGCACATTTTAGTTTTCTAACTGCTGTTTTTGCTCTTTAATACTCTATAAAGTTATTTTTTAATACTCTATAGAGATTCACCTAATGCAATATGTGATTTGATTTTATAAACGCTACTTCCATGAGTGTTAATTGTGGATCCAAGCAATATTTACCATAATGTTTTTGTTAGTCTGTTGTTGTTATTGTTGTTGTGTACCATAGAGTCAGTTCTGACTCATAGTGACCCTGTACAGGGTTTCTGAGGCTGTAAATCTTTACGGGAGCAGAAAGCCTCTAGTTAAGAGAATTTTCATTTACTTTATATTGAGGTGCAATTCACACTGAAGGCTATAGTCTTATTTCTTCATCAATAATTATGCCAAGTCCTCTTCACTTCCATCAAACAAAATTGTGTCATGTATATATCTCAGGTTGTTAATGCGTCTTCCTCCAATCCTAATGTCACCTTTTTCTCCACATAATCCAACTTCTCAGATTATTTACTCAGAATACAGTTTGAATAAGTATGGTGAAAGACACATTGCTGGCACACACCTTTCTTTTCATCTTAAACCATTCAGTACTCCTTGTTCTGTTCTAAACACTATCTCTTGGTTTATGTACAAGGTCTTAATGAGCACAATTAAATCTTCTGGAATGCACATTTTTCTTAGACTGAGTTCTCCATAGAAGCAAAACCAGTGAAGTTTTTATATGTATATATATAAAGAAAGGTTTATATCAAGGAAATAGCCCACACAATTGCAGAGGTCTAGTTACTCACATGTTTGTGGGTTTGATGCGGGCTTGAGGCTTTTGGCACATGTAGCTGCAGGGATGATGAACTGAGAATGTCAGATGACATGGCAGGCTGAAGACAGATTTGGCAGGTAAGAAGGCAAAGGATGAGCCAGATGCAAGATCCAGAAAAAGCAGATAATACGCAAGTCTTATCTCAATGACCAAAGTATCAGAAGCATGCCACAACTCCGGGGAAATTTCCCTTCGATGGATTGACTGCTCATGGCAGATTTCATCATAGAGTTGATTATACTATATTAGAGCTTATCCTGAGGGATAACTGAAGAGCAGCTGATGAGCTTGAAGCACCAACCTTACAGTTTAAACTGTTTGCTGTCTGGAGCATTAACCCACAGCGTCACACCAGGATTCCACGCATCTCCTTAAATAGTACACAATATCTAAATAAAGAAATGAAAGTAATGCTTGCATCTAACTTTATACAATAAAAATATTGTAACAGAAATGAATTAACCCATTTGTATCTTATATTTTATAAGTTAAAAATACAAAAATATTTCATGCACTGTAGGATAAACACTGGACCACAAGGTTGGCTTGAGCCACACAGTTGACAGTTTAAACCCTCTAGTTGCTTCTTAGAAACCATATATAAGGCTGCTATGAGTCAGACCAGATTTAACACCATTACCATACCCATTCATCCTATGTCTCTGTCCATGTGTGTACCTGCAGAACACTAGTTCCAAGGTTGTGTATCTATCACTATTTACCTCTATCACCTTTAGCCCTGGCATGCCTCCTTTTATCTTCACCTGTTTACATCATTCTTCTGCCAACCTCCTCTTTCTTGTGTATTACTCTCCCTATCACCTGAGTTAACATGAATCTACCCTTAGCCATGGAATTACTCTCCCTTCCCTCCCACCCTGTGTATGTTCCTTTTAGCATTATAACCTTTTCTTGAGTTTTTTTCAATAATGGTCTCATGCAATATTTGTCATTTTGTAATTTACTAATTTCCCTCAGTATAATGTCCTCCAGGTTCATCCATGTTAAGATATGTTTCACAGATTCTTCATTATTGTCAATGTTGTATAGTATTCCATTGTGTGGATGTATCAAATTTGTTTATTCCATTGATGGACATTTAAACTGTCTCTACCTTTTTGCTATTGTGAATAGTGTTGTGATAAACATCAGTTTTCATATATCTACTCTTGTCCTAGCTCTTATTTCCTATGAATATATACCAAGAAGAGGGATTGCTTGGTCACGAGTTATTTCTAAATCCAACTTTCTTAGGAACCACCATACCATTTTCCACAGTGTTTGCAACAGTTCACAGTCCCACCAGCAATTCAGGAGTGTCCCAGTCTCTCCATACCCTCACCATTGAATTGGAATGCTCTTTTTTATTATTATGAGTGCTATATCATTCCTCTTCAATTTGCCATTCCAAGCATAAAAAAAAAACATATGATTGTTTGATTCAATATGGCCAATACGTGTCCATTATAGCTCAGTAATGCCTAGGCTATCAATCTTTATATCTTCTATTTTATTCTTGATGACTTAAATTTTTCCTAGGTCACACTTTTTGCATTTCTCATTCTGGTTATTAATTGATGTTTTCAGCTGTTTTTCCTCTTTTTGTGTTGTGGTTCTTCAGAAAATGAAGTTATGGAAAGTTATGCTCTATCCATGGTGGATTAATGTGCTGGATTGCAAAGACGGTTTGAACTGCAAGGTTGATGATTCAAGATCTCCAGTTGCTCCTTAGAAATCCTATGCAGGGTCGTTATGTGTTGGAGCCAACTCGAAAGCACTTAACAACAACAACATCCATGTTACTATGGTCAACTCTACTTTGAGTAGACAGCTCTTTTCCGGTTGCAATTTCTGTGTCTTCCAACTTTAAAGGCTCATCTTCTGGCACTATATAGGACAATGCTCCACTGCTTTTCATAAGGTTTTCAGTGGCTTGTTGTTGTTGTTGTTGAGTGCTGTGGTGCTGTACAGGGTTTCTGAGGCTGTAAATCTTTACAGGAGCAGAAAGTCTCATCTTTCTCCCACGGAACAGCTGGTAGTTTCGAACTGCTGACCTTGCGGTTCACAGCCCGATTCGTAACCACTACGCTACCAGAGCTCCTTTTCAGTGACTAGCCATTCAGAAGTTGTCTACCTCTCTGTCTTCCTAGTCTGTCTTAGCCTGGAAGCTCTGCTGAAACTTGTTCACCATGATTTGCTCCATTGTTGTTGTGTTGTTCAGTGCCATTAAGTCAGCTCTGACTCATAGTGACACTATATAGAGTTTCTACAGAGCAGCTGTTGTGTTCAAACTGTTTGGGAATTGATTGTAAGGCCCCGGTTCTCTATTCTAGCAATTAAACTTAGACTGTTCTTCACTTGACATAGAGTTCTTCCTCTTGTACAAATCAAGTAAATGTTTACTAGATTTCCCATCTATTCACTCCTAGGGACTCCCTGCTTAATTAGCAAATATCATTAGTCCACACATGTCAGACTTTTCTGATTACTGTTTCGATGCTGCTTTCCATTATGGTAACTAAGCTCACCTTATCCTTATAAATTAAGTGCTGCCACTTGGCCCCTTCCATTACAAAGTTGTTGTTGTTAGATGCCATTGAGTCAGTTCTGACTCATAGCAACTTTATGTACAGAAGAAAAAAAACATTTTCCTATCATGAGCTGTTCTCACAATTGTTGATAAGTTTGAAACCATTGTTATTTCCACTATGTCAGTAGATCTCGTTGGGGGTTTTCCTCTCTTTCACTGATCCTCCACTTTTCTTAGCATGGTATTCTTCTTCAGGGATTGGTCAATCTTGATAATATGTCCTTAGTATAAGGGACGAAGTCTCATTATCCTGGCTTCTATGGATCATTCCGACTGTATGTTTTCCAAAACAGATTGTTTTGTTCTTCTAGCATTCCATGGAACTTTAAAAATGATTTTCTAAGACTATACCTTAAATGCACCAATTGTTCTCTAGTCTTCCTTATTCACTGCTCAACTTCCACATGCATAAGAAGATATTGAAAATGCCATGGTTTGTGTCAGATGCACCTTATTTTTCAAACTGATATCTTTGTTCTTGAGTACTTCAAAGAGGTCTAATTGAGCAGATATGCCTACTGACACTTATCTTTGATTTTTTGACTCATGCCTCCATGAGTGTTGATAGTGGAATGAAACAAAATGAAGTCTTTAACAACTTCAATCTTTTATCTATGTTGTTGTTGTTGTTGTTGTTGTTAAGTGCCATGAGTTGATTCCGACCCATAATGACCCTGTATAGGGTTTTCAAGGAGCAGCTGGTAAGCTTGAACCACCGACCATGATGTTATTTATTGGATCAGTTGTGAGGATTTTTACTTTTTCACATTGAGGGCCAATCCATACTGAAGGCTGTGGTTTTACTCTTCAGCAGTAAATATTTTAATCCCTCATCACTTTCACCAAAGAAGGTTGTATCATTTGCATATCACATCTTGATGCCAGACTCTTGTTCATGTAATCCAGCTTTTAAGTTTATTTGCTCAGTTTAAAAATTAAATAAGTATGGTGAAAGAATACAGCCCTGGCACACACCATTCCTTATTTTAAACCATTCAGTCTCCCATTGTACTATTCAAATGGCTGCCTCTTGGTCTATGTACAAGTTCCTTGTGAGTTCAATCAAGTGTTCGCAAATCCTCATTCTCCACAGTGATGTCCATAGCTTGCCATTATTCACACAGTCAAAAGCCTTTGCATAGTCAATAAAAGAGAGATAAATCTCCATCTGGTATCCTCTGCTTTCCACTAAGATCCATCTAACACCAACAATTATATCTCTCATTCCAAACCCTTGACTGAATCTAACTTAAACCTCTGTACTTTTGGAGTCATTTTAAATTGTCTTCAGCAAAATTTTACTTGACAATAATATTAATGATGTTGTCCAATGATTTCCACATTCCACTTGGTCACCTTGTTTTGAAATGGACAAAAATATGGTTCTTCTTTTGATACTTTCTGCAGCATTTAATATTTTTCCTGTTGAAATCTTCAATATTGCAAGCTGACATTTAAATTTTTTCCTCAGTTCTTCTAGCTTGAGAAATGCTGAGTGTATTCTTCCCTTTGGTCTTTGCATATTTCATTATAATACTAGACTTTTTGTTTTTGAACTGGCCTTTGAAATTTTCTGTTCAGCTTTTTTTGCTTCCTTATTTCTTCATATTGCATCATCTCTACACTGGAGAGCAAGTTTCAGAGTCTCTTCTGACATCCATTTTGGTCTTTTCCTCCTTTCATGTCTCCTTGATGACCTTTTGGTTTCTTTCTATACGATGTTCTTGATGTCATCCCCCAATTCTTTTGTTCTTTGGTTACTAGTGTCTAATTCATCAAATCTGTTCTTGAGATGATTTCTAATGTTCAAGGTCAAATTTTGGGTTTTGTGATTTTCTTAAAATTTTTTTCATCTTCAGCCTGAATATGTATGATGGTCTTTCCCAAAGTTTTCCACTGGCCTAGTTTTGGTTGATGATATGAAACTTTCCCAAAGTCCCCTCTCACGAATATGGTGGTGAAGGTTATATGTCATGGAGTTGGTCCCAACTCATAGTGACCCTTTAGAGAGTTTTCAAAGCTGTAATGTTTACAGGAGCAGAAAGCCTCATCTTTCGCCCATGGAATGGCTGGTAGTTTTGAACTTCTGTCCTTGAGTTTAGCAGTCTGATTTATAACCACTATGATACCAGAGCTCCTTCTCACAAATATAGTCAATTTGATATCTTTGTATGTCATATAGTAAGGTACATGTGTATAATCATCTTTTATGTTGTTTTAAAAAAGTATTTGCAATGTAGAAGTCTTTGGTCTTCTAAATTTCTATCATATGATGTCCAGCATCATTTCCATCACCAAAGTCATATTTTCTAACCACTGATTTCTTGTTTCTAACCATTACATTCCAATCACCAGTAATTATCAGGACTTATAATGGAAGAAGTTGGTGTTGTTGTTCATTGCTGTCAAGTCAGTTCAGAAGTTTGTAGAACTCTTCAATTATGAAATTGAATCATTAAAATCAATGACTTTAATGGTTAGCATATAATTTTATAAATTTGGTAATATGATTTCCTCTGGGCAGTCTATATATGGGTTTATTAATTTACTGCTAAATCTTTCCCAGTGTAAAGGAAATGTCCTAGTATGGTCTTACTGTACCTCTAAACAACTGGTATAGCATAGGCCCAATATTTATATGCAAAAAGCCAGAGAGACAAAGATTAACCAAGAAAACAGGTCTTTGTTTTATTTTGTGTTTAAGTTTTTATTGTGAATTGAGTGATAGTTTACATGGGAGAACATCAGATTTACACCATTATTTCGTTGCAATGATTATAATCTCCCTTGTGCCGCAACATTCAGTGGTATTTGCTTCTATTCCCTCTATTTTTTAGGGAGGGGAGGGGAATGGGCTCAAAAACATTCAGGAATATATAATAATTTAAACAACCAAAGGGCACCATCTGCAAGCCTGCCTCCTGACCATTAGCACATAGGGTTTATCTTTCCATGAGTCTAGAGTCCTCAGATGCTCTATTTCTCCATGTCATCTCTGGTGTTACTGCTTCTCTGGATAAGGTCCCACATTCCACTCATGCTCATCTTCCTTGATGGTCCTAGGGTTCTCTGTTCCTGGACTGTAAGATTAACTACTCCCCTCTTTTTGTTACAAAACTTCTACCCCTACAGTTATAACAGTCACAATTAGTCATCATAACAGTTACTCACTATTGAATCATAAGAATCTTATCCCCATTTATTTTCACCAGATCTGTCTAGACAGTGTGGATTCTACCTTCCTACACACTCTGAAACTAACTCCCTTTTGAAAACCTGTAAGCCAGTCACTTCCTGCCTTTATCACCTCCCAGTTTATGTAGCTAATGTCCAAATAGTGAAAGCAAAGAGATTTAATGCAACATAGTATCGACTTTCTTGCCAAGACAAGAACAGGGTTCACCTCATGAGTGAGGGGTCGCACCTAGTGAGTTTCTGGTTTTGCTTTTTATGTTGTTTATCATTGTGGTGGGCTCTGGGTCTCCTATTAATTGTCTCCTGATTCCTACATTTTCCCATCGTGATATAGGTCATTTCTTCTGGGTTGTTTTTTTTTTACCCATTGCCTTGTTGTTGTTAAGTGCCATCCAGTTGATCCTGACCCATAATGACCCTATACAGGGTTTCCAAGGAGTAGCTGGTGAGCTTGAACTACTGACATTGTGGTTCAGAGGACTTTGCAGTTTGATGCATTAGCCCACAGTGCCACACCAGGACTTGTCCATTATAATTATTTTATGCTGATTTATTATAATGGCATTATAATTAGTTTCTTGTTCATATCAGATCAGTCCTTTCCTTCTCTGTGCATGCCTGATTTTGGTGAAAGTTCCCTGTTTTGTTTTTGCTTTTATTTGACTCTCCTGACAGATCAAGTTGTTTCCAGCATTCTTTGTGGTGGCAGGATTTCCAGTCCCTCCTATCTATAGGTTAGTGTTGGAACAGTTGCACTTCGAAGATGCTGATTGTCAGTGCTAAAGTCACTATGAGAGAATACAGGGAAGAGTTACACAGGTTATTGTGAGAAGGCTTGTCCAGCCTGATCTGCTGTATAAAGAGTAATAGGAACGTACTCTTGGGTTAACAGCAATTGTCTGGGAAAAGCTTTTAAGATTTTTGGTTACAAAAGAGGTTAGTAAATTTAATATACAAGATTCAAACATAAACACAAGCAATAAAATAGCTAAGAGTCCCCACAGTAGACATAGCCAAGTTATAGAGGGGAGATAAGTTTTTATTTGTTACCATAAATTTGAGTGAGGGCATTTTTCTGTTCTTGTAATCATTTTCTGTTTTCTAAGATGTGTTTTTCTTTGAGTTCAACTTCTCCTGTTACATTTATGTGTGCGCAGCAGGTTGTATTAGCAACTGCACAGATTCTACCCTCTTTGGCTAGTAAATAATCAAGGTCTACGTGATGGTCCATGATGATATTGGCCAAGGAGTTTAATGATTTTTTTTAATGGTCCTTAGTGATTGTCCAGAGACCTCCCCAATTCCTTAATGATTAATTAAACTTGGATAGCTACATGGTTATTCATGATTCCATATGTGATGGATCTGGCAGCCAGTAGAGCAGTTATGCCTAGGATTAAGAAAGTCAGAAATTTCATTGTTCTTATTTGGATCAATCTATCAGTGAAAGTCAGGGAAGGGGCAGGTCACAGATCTTAGACTATTAGTAATACCCAGGGCATAAGGGTCACAAATCCAAAAGCATAGGTTCCCCACACTTGAGTTGCATTTAGAAATGAGTCTGCCCATTTTCTATTTTTCTTACCTTGGCAGAGAAACTATAATTCCAAGGAAGAAGAATTTCCCCGATTACTGCAATTTTAATTATCTAAATCAGAGTGCCTAGAAAGTGGGATGGTGAAATATTCAAACTTGTTTTGAGTTATACACCCCAGGTAGTGATGACCAGCAGCCAGGGAACCCCACTGTCAAGACAATGAGTTTGTAAACTTAAGGCCCTATGTCCAATTATCCCAAGAATCATAACCTGATCCCAGTGTGCATACATTTGCTATTTAATTATATTTATATGAAGATTTAGAGTCCTGGTGTTGGCACTATAGTATAAACACTTGACCCCAAGGTTGGTTTGAATTGTAAGATCAGTGGATCAAACTCATCAGCTGCTCCTTGGTTACCCTATACAGGATTGGAATAAGTCAGAACCAACTTGATGGCACTTAACTACAACATATGAGGATTTATTCTTCTTTAACCATAAAAATTACATTGAAACTCTTTTTTGTTGGTCTCAATTGAAGTCCACCATTCAAATGAAATTGATTGAAAACATCCATAGTCCTTGGATACATTTATTGATTTATGGATTATTTGGATATTTGTTAATTTCAAGTCCAAAAGGAGGAAATTTCTGTGATTGATTTTACCACAATGGATGTCCCTGAAACCAAGGTTTTTTTATTTTCTCCATGAGGGTGAGGTTTTGTACACATAATCAGCAATTTGTTAGGTTCCCTCTTTTTCATAGGAATCCCATCAACGCCAACAACCATACAGTGTGAAGGGGAAATAGACCCACTGAAGGTTTTTAAGATGGAATAAATGCCTTTGTGTCTAGTAAAATTTGAATAAACTTACTGACCACATCCAATATGATCCAAAGCTACTCATGAGAGATCTTTATGATGTGTGCAGGACCCATTGCTGTCTCCAGGTCCCATCAGTTCTAAGGTTCTTTAATGGCCAAGGGCATCTTGTGACTTCATGGAGCTTCCTGGGGAATATTGGGCAATCATGTGCCCAATGCCCAGACTTACCACATTGAGGACATGGTGTTTCACGGACAAGTCACTTTTCCATCAGAGTTTGGTACACCCGTTGAAGGTACCAGGCTTTCTACAATGAAAGCAATTGTTGTCCATTTTCTTGCCTGGGACAGGGGATGTGGTTCAAGTCTGAGCTGTTTAAAGCAACTGCAAGTAGCTTAACCATTTATCCACCCTTTCCTGTCACTTCCATATTTCAATTTCTGTAGACAGTGGTGGCTAATGCTAGCAGTTAAGATGGGAGAGTTCGAGGGCCTAATGCTATTTTTCCAAAATTTTCTGTGGATAGTAAGAGTTGACTGGTTTATAATTTTATCAATTATAAATATTAATAAAAGGAATATTCATAACTATCATAGGTTCATTTTAACCGGGGTCTAGATATCTAAGGAGCTCTGGTAGCATAGTGGTTACGAATCGGGCTGCAAACCGCAAGGTCATCAGTTTAAAACTGCCAGTTGTTCCGGGGGAGAAAGATGAAGAGTGCTGCTCCCATAAAGATTTACAGCCTCGGGAAACCCTATACAGGGTCACTATGAGTCGGAACCAACTCCACGGCACACAGCCATCACCAGATTAGTATATCCAGAGATAGTCTCAACCAGGCATTCTCTAAAGATGACTGTGTTTTCAACCTCCCCTTGAATGACTTCTGTTAATTTAATAAAACGGACAGTCTTAATCTGGATCTGTTTCATTCCTGTCAGGAGGCATAGTGACATGTGGTTCCTTGTAGCTATTCCTATCTGTCCCTGTTGGTAATTCCACAGGGGATATGCACTAGGGACTGCCACATTCCCAACTGGCAGTTTCTGTTGGTGAACATGTAAATGATCATCGCATGCTTGGGGAGCTGCCCAGATATGGTTTTTCTTATCCACGGCACAGTACCTAGCAGTCTTTCTAAATTAGTTTAAAAATCAAATCTAATTGTTCAATCTCTTCAATAAACAAAACAGGATTTTCTGAAAGACTTCCTAGCTTCTCCATGCAATGTTTCAAATCTGCCATAGAGAATGGCACATGGACCCTGGCAAGCTGCCCACTAGTTCCTGGTATCTTGCAAAGGTGAGAGACTAGAGAGAGTTGAGTAATCTGGGGTAGGGGCAGTGGGGTATGATTTGACTTTTTATGTTCAATTTTAGCTACAGTTATCATTGTCTTTTTTTAGGGGTCTCATTTCTACACAGCCCTTGCATCTTTTCTGTGTCTTCTCTACAGGCCATAGAGTCTTGACCATAGGGAACATCTGACTACTTTCCTTCTCTTCTATAGAATAGGTCTAGTTGTTAAAGGGTGTTGCAATTTAAGTTTGTATTAACTAGTCATTGCTCTTAGTTCCCCAGGGTATATTGTGGCCAAGTAATGTTACATAAAGTATTAACTTCGTCTTTTTTTTTTTTTTGCAAGCTTTCAAAATTAAGGCTCTTCCAATTTTTCAATAGGCACCCCAAAGGCGAAATTTTTTTAATGGATGGCTTTTGTCCAATGTCACCTGTGGAGAGAAAAGTTCCTGGGCAGGGAGTTTCCTTTTCCAGAACTCTTATGTGGGATCTAAAGGTAGTTTCCCCAGGAAGAGTCAGGGCTACCCCTTTAACTTTCCTGCAGAGATGATAGATCTCTATTTTTCCTAGGAACCAATTTGTGACCTGAGCCTTCATCATGTACACCCTTTGTGGAGTCCCCTTTGCCTCTCTGGTAGCTGATACAGACTATTACAAGCTGTGAGTGGCAACCAGTATAGCAAAATGATATTTATCAATCAACATTCCCATGCCTGTTTTATTTTGCAGTGTAAGGTTCTGATGAAATTCTCCACATATCAAATTTTATAAACTGTCCAATCACAGCTAAATGGAACTTCAAATTCAGTTTGAATTTAGGAATAGAGGCAAAAATGTCTTAGAAAATCTCCCAAAAGCCAGGAGTAGCAATTTCCAAAACAAAGGAATCGTGCAGTGGAAACATTGTACATAAGTAGAAAGTAGTACTTGGACTAGTTGCCTGAGACTGAAAAATGCAGTGAATTTAAAGCAACAGCTGTGAATCAAAAAGACATGTGGTCAGAAATAATAGTGGCATGGATCTGTGTCTTTAAGGCAGAGGTTCTCTTTGACTATTGTATTGCAGGTCAAGAGATGTAATGATTGTGGATACAGGCTCCCAAAGGAAGTCAATACCTTTATCATTCCTTCCATTTACTTGGTTCAGTTTTTCTTGGGAGCCATGGAGGGTTGCCCAGGAAGACCCCGAAGTGTGCTTGTGGACCAGACCTTATATAGCACTCCCAGGCAGAGTCCAAATTTTTACAGGGTGTTGGTAAAAGACAAGTCTTCCTGAGGCACCTGTATGTCACTAGGGTCAAAAGGCAACACCTCCATTAGGTTAGTACTTGTGTGGGGATGTCCAAAGCCTTGGATCTGAGGGAAGAAGTGCCTCTTATGTCTTTGTACTCTGGGACCTGTGTGAAGACTCATATAAATGGTGTCTGTCTGCCTTGTTGTTGTTGTTGTTAAGTGCCGTCGAGTCGGTTCCGACCCATAGCGACCCTGTACAGGGTTTCCGAGGGTGTAAATCCTTACGGGAGTAGAAATCTCATCTTTCTCCCACGGAGCGGCTGGCAGTTTCGAACCGCTGACCTTAAGGTTCGCAGCCCGATTCGTAACCACTACGTTACCAGAAACCAGAGGAAAGAAAACTTCCAGAAAAACAACACTGACCCTGAGGAATATATCAATTACACTTACAACTCAGGTGGTGTTTGAGAGCTCCTGGACAGGGCAATAGGCAGTTGTGAGGAGTAAGGGAAACTTACCTGGGAGTTCAGGTAGTATATGAACAGTTCCTGGGTTTCAATACCAAAAACATGACAGCATGGATGAGGCATCATGGTTTAGTCTTACTGTTCCTCCAAAGAAGTGGTATGCATTGGTACTATACACACCTTAAAAGATTCAGAGAGACGGAGATTTAAGCAAGTAAAGACATTTAATGATGCATATCACAGATATCCTCACAGAGAACATCTACTTTGTGAGTGAGGGAAAGCACAGAATGAGTTTCTCATTTCATTTTTAATGCTGTTTTTGTACGAGGTGGACTCCGGATCTCCTAATGATTTTCTTCTAATTCCTACATTTTTCCAACATAATATAGGGCTCATAAATTGTCCTTTCTTCCTGGTTTTGATGCACTTTTTCCCCATTACATTAGTCCATTATAATCATATTCATGAGCTAACCATAATGCTGATTTAATATAATTTTATTATGATTATTTCACTGTTCACATCAGATCATTCCAATACTCTATGCATGGCTGATTTTGGTGAAATTTCCTTGTTCTATCTTTCTTTTTACTAGACTTTCCTGACAATTTAGATCATTTCCTGCATTCTTTGTGGTTAATTTGTGGTTAGTTCCCTTTCCCTGTTCTCACTACCTAAAGATCCACTCTAACATGCAAATTTCCTGAAGTCTTAGAATTCCTTCCTCTACAGAAGCTCAGGTAGCGTGAGCCTCAAGGTCAGCAGTTCGAAACTACCAGCAGTTCCACGGGAGAAAGATGAGGCGGTCTGCTCCCGAAAAGATTTACAGCCTCGGAAACCCTGTGTAGGGTCGCTATGAGTTGGAACCGACTCCACAGCACTTAACAACAACAACAACACCACAGAATACCAAGGCAGGACTGGTACCTCAATTTGGTATATTGTAGGCCACTGTGCAATCCATACTTCAGTGAGACAATCAAATAAACTATTAGATCCTCTCCGGACCTCTCAAGCTGAAACATTGAATGAGGAATCTGTGCTTAGTGGGCATATATCAATAAACTCGGACTGATTGAACCCTATGTTCCTTGCACCACTGTCCCACACCCTTAATAGGCATTCCCACACATATTCTCCTGGTTTTGGTTTGCACATATTAGAAAAATCATTCAGCTCTTATTGAGTGCAGCGTACTTCTTCTAGAGTTACAAATTGTACTTCACCTGTTGGGACTGAGACTTTAGTCTAGTTATAGGTCTGCTGATAATGGATTCAGGTGTTTTCTGGGAACATTCAGCAATGTCTTCGAAGACATCTACATTAAGTGATGCCCCAGACAATGCCTCAGGCATCGTCTCTGCAGGCACAGGTACATTAATTTCATAAAAGCAGGCAGAGGAAATAATGGTGTTACTGATAATGGAGTAATCTCTTCAGATGGGAGAGGTGGGGCTGTTGGCAAGTGTGATTCAATGAAATTATGGTCTTTATGCCCCAGCTTCTTGATTATCTTCCCAAATGTCTCCATCCCAAGATTCAGGATCACATTTCTTCCCAATCAACGCCGTTCCTTTAGCATCAGACACTATTCAAGGTTGGGTATTGAGCTGAATTACAATGATAATTCAGCCACTCTTACAATAAGACAATAACTCTGGGCACTTCTGCTACCACAGGGCAGTAGGCTTTTTTTCAGGGATCAAGTGGAAACACTGAGGTCTTTTAGGTGGTGTTTGAGCTGTGACTCCTTGGTCCTGAGCACATCTCTTTCTTTACTACTTGCTCTATTGTAAGTCAGAACAACCAACCAGCTTTTCTATACTTCTCATCTTCACAAAATTGCATAAAAGTATTACACACGTAATCACCCAGAGCTTCTCTCAAATACATGCTCTATTGGTGGTGATATTTTGCAGATCAATATTACCACCTCACACCATGGATTAACAGCATCCATGTCCTCTTTATAAGTGGAGGCAGAGTTATCCGTGCCTTTAAAATTAATCAGACTTGAGAACCAATTTAGAACTCATCCTTATGATTTTGTTTCTCTAGAACTACTCACTATACCAAATATCTTAGCCTGAGTTCTCTATAGAAGCAAAACCAGTGAATATATAATATATATAAGGAGCTCTGGTAGCGTAGTGGTTACGAATCGGGCTGCCAACCTTAAGGCCAGAGTTCGAAACTACCAGCTG
>NW_006408821.1:2230446-2231252 GCF_000296735.1 Chrysochloris asiatica
TATTTATATAAAGAGATGTTTGTATCAAAGAAATGGCTCACAATTGTAGAGGTGGAAAAGTCCCCAAGTTTGGGTCAGATGAATCAAGATTAGTAGGCAAACAGGTTCACCAATCAGAAAGGAAGACAGCAGACAGGTCCAGCAGGCAGGGAGTCAGGCAATGGTTCAAATCCATATTCCAAAGGTTGAAAGATGAGCCAGATGAAAGATCCAGACCCAGCAGTAATCAAGCACCTTTTGGCTGAGTGTCTATTAGATTGGAAGTAGGTCCCACACTAGAAGGAACATCCTTTCAATTGATTGACTGCTCATAGCCAATCATCTTAGAGTTAACTATGCCTATTCATAGTTATTCACATAGAGTTAACTGCATTGTGTTAGATATCACCACAGCGAAAGCCATATCTCAGTTGCCAAATCATTGGGTATCCTGGTCCAGTTAAAATGACCCAAATCCTTAACTACCACACGAGGATACAGAGTTCTGTTTCTTATTTAATGCAAAGCCATTCTAATTTATAAATCAATAAATGATTGTAATCATGTTTGGGTTTTAGGTTTTGTTAGGACTTTGTGAATTGTATAAAAGAAAAGGTAGATGCAAATGGCATTTAGAAGGAAAAAGTAGCTGATCCGGCTTAGGCAGTTAGGAAAAGAGAAAGTCAAATACTAATTTTCTTATTATATCCCTGCATACCTAATACTCCCTTTTCCCCTCTGGATTAATACGTTTCCAGAATCTACATCAAATAATTTCTTATTAACTGCTTTGTCTGGCCGACTGATTGGAAGAGATCAATGTTTGT
>NW_006408821.1:2232225-2243237 GCF_000296735.1 Chrysochloris asiatica
CATGGACTGCCAAAAGAACCAATAGATCTGTTTTGGAAGAAGTGCAGCCAGAGTGCTCCTTGGAGGCCAGGATGGCTAAGCTTCGTCTCTCATACTCTGGACATATTGTCCAGAGGAAACAATCGTTGGAGAGGGATGTCATGCTGGGTAGGGTGGAGGGTCGGAGAAAAAGAGGAAGACCTCAACGAGATGGATCAGCCAGGTGGCATCATTGATGGACTCAAGTGTGGCAGCGGTAGTGAGGTTGGCCCAGGATCGGACATTGTTTCGTTCTGCTGTGCATGGGGTCGCTATGAGTCGGTTCTGACTCGATGGCACCTGAGAACAACAACAACAACAAACTTGTGTAAAACTTTATGTTCTGGGTTGGGTATGTCAGTAGCATATCTCATTGAATTCACATTCTTAGAAACTAGCAAGGGAACAGCAAATGTTAACCCATGAGGGGATTCACCTAAGAGGTGGTGGAAACTGATTATCTTCACTACAGGGTGCTTGTGAAGTATCTGTAATAAAAGGTATGTAGAAACACATAGTGAACAGTATTACAGATCTTTATCAATCTAAATAATAATTTTTAAAAAGAAAATAATGAAAGTAGATTTATTTTTTGAAGAATAACAACTTAAAAACAAAAGCTATTTACATAATTTCATTTTATTTCTAGCTTTTGAAAAATCTTTTGACAGCATTGTTTTTAAGTGTGTTGAGTCAGTTCCAACTTATAGTGACCCTGAATAGATTTTCCAAGGATCAGTTGGTGGATTTGAACTGCCAACCTTGTGGTTAGCAGTCCAGCTCCAACATACAAGTATGTGAAAATTGTGATTTCCCCATTGTAAAGTTATGAAATCACCATCGTAACATAGCCATTTCTTCAGCCAGTTCACTCCTGCAATTCACCTGATACTTTATCAGACATAGCTCAGTACATGCAAATACCAAACTAGCTAGGCTGTGAGTGCATTTTCTACCTTATATTTTCTAAATTATTTTCAAAATCCTTAATTTATATACTCTAGCATTGGGCAAGTCTGCTGCACAAGACCTTTTGAAAGTGTTGAAGAGCAAAGATGTCAGCTGAGGACTAAGGTGCACCTGACCCAAGCCATGGTATTTTCAATAACCTCAAATGTGTGTGAAAGCTGGACAGTAAATAAGGAAGACCATAGAAGAATTGATGCATTTGAGTTATACTGTTGGAGGAGAATACTGAAAGTGCCGTGGGCTTCCAAAAGAACCAACAGATCCATGTTGGAAGAAGTACAGCCAGAGTGCTCCTCGGAGGCCAGGATGGCCAAACTTCGTCTCTCATACTTTGTACATATTGTCAGGAGGGACCAGTCACTGGAGAAGGATATTATGTTTGGTAAGTTGGAGGGTCAGAGAAAAAGAGGAAGACCCCTAACAAGACAGATTGGCCAAGTGACAGCATGGATGGACTCAAGAGTAGCAACAATAGTGAGGTGGCCCGGAATCAGGCAGTGTTTTGGTCTGCTGTGCACAGGGTTGCTGTGAATCGGTACCAACTCAATGGCACCTAACAACAACATCTAGCAGTTGATGTGATTGTCATATTTTTATTTCTTAATATTTCTGTATTTGTATTCAATGTTGACTGTGCATTGGGTGCACAACAGGTACATTTTTATACATTGATTGAACAAATTTTCCCTCCAGTTTACATAAATAAAATATTTCAAGTAAATCTAAGATTCAAAACAGTCATGGAAATTATAAATTTCTTGTAAACATAAGTGAAATTGCATGGCAGTTTCTTCTTGAATTAGCAGAATTCTGAAAGAAGAAATAACTTGCTCTTTTAGTACATAGAGCTATATGCCTGACTTTATGTGTGATTTTATTAGCCAATCCTGTGTAAACAATTCATTAAGTAAAACAACCACTTTAATTGCTTTTTTTACTCACTGTTTTCCTGGCTGTTCTAACTTGAATGATATGTCTTGAGCAAACAGACTTTTATGTACTCTGTGTCATTTTAGCATGGTGGGGTAAAGCATAATATTCAGATTCAAACAGCTGGACCCCAGCCATCAAGCGACCTTTTGTAAACTTTAAGATTTTGTTCACCAACATTAAAAAAGAAAAGGAATGATAATATCTTTTTTTCAATGCTATCAATTTCAATATTTTATTATGTCCAAAAATATAGACAAATGTCAATGACTATTTTATCAGGTTATAATATAAATGCAAAATAGTTTATCTTATATAAAGCTAGGAGTCGTGGTATGGTGCTATAGGATAAGCTCTTGGCTGCACAGTCAGTTTGAACTGCAAGGTTGGCAGTTCAAACTCACTAGGTACTACTCTGAAAGCCTATACAGGGGTCTCTATGAGTTGGCACTGACTCAGTGGCACTTAGCAACAGCAACAACATATAAAAGTAAGTCAAAGAAGTATTGATAGTCGGGGTGTAGTTCATACATGTTGGGATTTACTATAAACAAAACATGTTTAAGCATGTTTCTGGGATCAAGGAATAGTTGCAGACAATTTCTTTCAGTAATACACTTATCTTAGTCTTATGCCCTAAAACAAATTTCCAATCAAAACACTGATTTCCAAGAAGATCTGTTTGACCAGTTAAATTCAAGGCAGAGAGGTCAGCTCAGAAGATTATGGATACTGATTTGGGGAAATCCAAATAGATAATCTTGATAAAGTTTCCTGAGCAGCACAGGATGATGTGTGGGACTTATTAGGAAGAAGTTTTAAGAAAATAAAAAATTGCATTGGTGAGAAAAAGGCCAGCAGAATTTTACAGAGGAATTATTCCATCACAACAATGTACCTGTTCATTCTAGAGGGTAGTAAGTGCTCTCCTATGAAAATTTCATTGGAGAACCATACCCCACCCACCTTACAGCTTTAACTGGCCCTCTCAAGCTTCTCTTTGTTCCTCCATACTTTGAAAAGGAACAATTTATGTCCCTGGAGGATGCCAAAAGTACCATTTTGATGTGATATAAATTAAATTGTTCAGAATTCTTGTGGGGAAGTGTTAGAGAGATGGAAACATTGCTGGTATTTCAAAATCATTCCTGTCACAATTTTGATCATCTTTCCATATTCTTACCTCTGAGAAACTTGGTGAGAATGAGGGAAGAGATAAGATACAGTTGGTACTCTATATTGGGAGAAGGGAAAAAGTGTAGTGGGGTGTTCACATCCTAGGATTTAATTAACCACAGAGAAAAATATTTGAGAGGGACACAAAGCAATTAAGTGACCAAAGAATCCATGAAGGCTAAGAGGGAGTCTAAAGTGCTATTTACATAGCATTTACACTGTATTGAGTATTACAAGCAATCTATAGAAGATTTAAAGTATATAGAAAGATATGTGTAGATTACAGTAAAATACTACAAAATGTTATAATAAGACCTGAGTATTCTTACATTTTGGTATCCATAAGAGTCCTGGAACCAATCCTGCTTGGATACTGAGGGATAGCTGCATTCAAGCAATGTGAACAAGACACTGGAGAGTATGTTAATCAGTCAACCAGACTGGTGTTGCTGCAGTTAATTCAGTAGAAAGACTGCTGAACTGCAGTATAGACCTAGCATTTACCAAAATAAATATGCACATTCCATCAGGGATACAGCTGCAAATTATGGATTTGTGCAAGCAGGTAATATGCGGAAGTCTCCATAATTCTCATTTCTGTCAGCGTTCCTATGAGAGCCGTTTGTTTTGTTCTGCAACCTGATTGTGGTTTTTATCCATCCAGGATGAGCTTCTGCAGCAATGAGCCAAACCCACAGTGGGCAGATAAAAGCAGCAGAACAATATCGAGGCTGATTTACATGGCACTTCTCATTTACATTCTCCTCTGCAGCTCTGATTACCAGTGCTACTAATGTCGCTATTTGTGAGTGTTTTTTCTAAACTTGTAGAAACCAAATGGGTTCTGGAAGCCTCTGAGAATATATTTTAAAGAGCCACGAGAAAAAAAAAAAAAAAAAACAACAAACGTTAAAATAACAAAATAACTTCTTTTTTTTTTTCATTGATGGACTTGAGATAATTTTTTAAGCTTTGGGTGTTAATAGCTATTTCTAATCATAAATATCTTTTAAGACTAAAAACTTTGGCATTTTCCTATCAAAAAATAATTTTTGTATGTGTGGAGTCTGTATAAAATGATGGTGAAGATAAGGATACGTGTGTATATACATTTGCTTTCCCTGATACATTAAAATACCATCTAAATCATGCTGTAGAATATGAAAATCTCAAGGCTTTTTGCTTGTGAATGATTCCAGCATAGCGAAATTAATGCTATCTTGTGCCTAGGTTTAAGTGTTCCAATGCCAATTTTTCTTGAGTACCTCATGCACCTCTGACAGCTGAATTGCTAGAGTTAGAAACAGAGAATATTTGAAAGTAGGTCTATAGCCAATTCCCTCACAGGAATATTCTCATACACATCCCTTAATGGTCTCGTAGTTATCATGTCACACCATAGACGTTTCAGAGACTGCAAGCTTTCCTATCTGCAGTTGTTCCCTCTCTGTTTTCCATAGGCCTGGCAGGCTTACGTGATGCATGGCTCTTGCTGTCAGTCATAGGTGTAGGAGGAGATTCCTTTGTTCTCTGGGCTTTATGACCACATGGAAATAGAACTTTGGAAACCCATAATAGTGTCTTGATTTCCCTCACTTAAGTCATCTGCTTATCTTTGTCTTGTGTTACTCTTCTTTAGCCTTAATAAAGAGATTTTTAAATATTTATGGCTTTAAATATGAAGTATCTTTTTTTCTTATATCAACCATAATATTAAATTATGATTTAATGGACAAATTATTTGATATGTTATTCACATTTACATAATTAAGTTTCAAATAGCCACTTTCAATTTGGAAAACAAAAGTATACCATTCATTTCTTAAGATTTTAGAATATTGAGGAAAATAATTAGTCTATTTATTTATTCCTTAAGAGTCTAATAGAAATAATTCAGGAGAAGGACTGGAAAATAAAACATTAGATCACTTTAAATATATGCAAAATTAATAAGTACATAAACTCTCCAGGAGGCAATATAATAATACTGTATTTCTCTTACAAGCTAAGTGGGTAAACATATTTGATGAATGAATTATAATGTTAAAGCATGTTTCTTTGTGTTCATCAGTTTTTATTTCAAAGTTTCTATTTGTGTTTTACTCCTTAGGGTTTAATTCCAAAAGACCCATTCTCTCTTGGTCTTAGTTATTGCCTGGTAGAAATGTATTGCTTAGGGGAATGCATTAGCTTTCTTTTCCCTACTAGTAAAGTTCAGTGCTTAAGAGCAGGGCTTTGGAACCAGACTGCCTAGATTTGAATTTCAGCTCCACAATTTAATAGCTAGGTGATTTAGGGTAAATTACTAGGAAATATAATTTCCTTATAGAAAAGGTAGGTAACATTTAGCACATTTCTTAACATATTGGTGTTGTTAGCGGTCGTCAAGTGAACACCTTCAATCCACAGGGACCCTGTATATGCAGAACAGAACTGTGCTTCACAGGGTTTTCAAGACTATGACTTGTCTGAAACAATTGCCAGGCCTATCTTTCACTATATCTCTGGGAGAGTTCAAACCAACAACTTATAAATTAGTGTTGTTGTTGTTAAGTGCCATCAAGTCAGTTCTGACTCATAGCGACCCCTATATAGGGTTTTCAAAAAGCGTCTGGGAGCTTGAACCACCAACTTTGTGGTTGAGAGCAACTTTGCAGTCTATTGCATTAGCCCACATTGCCACAATCAGGGCCTTAATTGTTTGTGCCAAGAAGGAACTCCTTCCTATCGTATCACAAAAAAATATTATTGTTATTATTAATACAAAAAATATTATAGTATATTGTTCTGTAGTAAAGGTGAAGCATTTGGACAGCAATCAAGCATTTATTAAATGGCTTGGTTGGAACTAAAGATCATATAATATCTTAGGGGATATAACTGCACCTGAGAGATAGCTACGGTTGTAAACCATTTGTCTTCTAATCTATTGATATGGATTTGGTTTTTGCCCTGTGCTAAATTTTAGTCCCTTCACTTGAAGTTTATAAATGCACTTAGTATAAAAATATATTTTAATGAGCAATGAGCAAAAAATAATTGTTAAAATAACTATTTTTAGAATTTTCTTGAAAATTTTAAAGTTTGTATAGTAGAATTCTATTACAAAATTCTGCTTATTTCTTATCTAATTCCTATCCAAGTCCTCTATATAACTTTCACAATTAGTAGTAACTGTACCTTCAGTTGATTTTGCCCTCTAGAACCAGGATGTGGAGAAATTAGAGGCTGGTCTGTTGATAGTAGGATTACAATTAAGTAAATAAGTAATTAAGATCAAATTCAGCTTCTACCTTTATATATTCATACCTTTAAGAAGTCAATTTCTCTCCAAACTAAAGAATCTTCCTATAGTAGAACTTTTTTAGAAATTACTGGAGGCTATTAAAACAAACAGAATCCCTTCTCATTCTTTCTTTCCTTGCTTCTTTTCTTCTTTCTTTCTTTCTTTCTACCGTCTTATTCCTTATTCCTTCTTACTCTCTGCTCTCTGTTTCTCTTTCTTTCTTGCTTGCTGAAATTTCTATTCAGTTGCTTTAGGCAGCTATTTTTTGGAAATATCATTGTCTCTCTAACTATTAATTTATACATTCCATATTTGTTAAAGGATTAGTTGAAAAAAAGTAAGATAGGAAACTGTTTCATCAATAAATTGAGAAGGAAAACTTTACCACAACAAATGAAGTTTTATAAATTTGAAATAAATATCATTTCTAAAACATTTTACAGCACAAAATGATTCTTGTCTCTGTGTAGCATTCAATAATTTATAAGAAAATAAGCTTTTATAGGTTTGATTAAATAAACCAGTAGTCATATCTTCAAAATAATCTACTTAAAGCATTTGTGAATCAAGGCTTTGTATGATTAAAATATAGTATAGGTTGTACTAGCAACAAGAAAATATACCATCTTAAATCAGTGATTTACAGGTAAACCCCACTATTTTCAATACAAACAAATAGCTACAATTCATTATTTATTTTAGATTACAAAGAACATTAACATGTTCAAACACAAACACATACACAAATCAGTGTTTAGTACTTTATTCATTAAGTAAAGATAGCTTTGTTAAAAGTTTATAGATATTGTTTAATAAGAACATGGCTTTTTAATATTGAGCATCAGAGACATTATTAAGATGACATGTCAATAATATTAAATTACTTGAATTCATTAAGAAGCAATTATCTTAGTAACTAACAATTAAATAATGCAATAAATATTTAAAAATTTTAAAATACCTTCACAAAGTAATTATTTGGAAGATTCAAAGTCAGATTTTGCTAATAAGTCATTTACTATGGTTTGCTTGTATAACATGAGATATCTTTACTGAGGAACAATTAAAGTCAAAATACCATGATCTTAAAGTAATGAGATCATCATTTGTAAAGCATAAACAGCAATAATTAAGAGATGAATCAGCAAATGCAATATCATGTGAGATAGTCATATACATATAAGATGAAAATTTAGCACCTGGAGAATGAAAGGTAAGGGGATTAAATCATACAATCCCTCAAACAACAAAAACACACTTTACAAATTAGTTATATTGAAGTTATATGCTAAATATCTATACCTACAACAGTGGTACTCTCAGTACTGTCATCTGTGACTTGTAAAGCTGATATTTTTAGAAGTGGTTTGAGGATGCCTTGTAAGATCCCCTGGCCACACTGACTCAGGTGCCCAATCTCCCATTATCAAAGGTGACACATATGCTTTGTTTTGTTTTTCTGGACTTTTCTGACAGTGATCAACTATGTTTATTGTGTCTTAATTAATATGCTCAAAATTGCTGTACTTTCTATATTTTCACTAAGCTCATTTGCCTCCCTGAGTACTTCAGGTAGACAATAACTCTATGGCTCCATTTGTCTGGATGTCAGGTGAGCTTTAGTATTGAAGCTTTAGTACCAAACCATAATGAATTGTATAATTGAAAAAGATTGGTAGAGGCGCAGGAGATGGGAAGAGGAAAAGGGGGAAGGCACATTTATTCTATTTCAAAGGAAGCTTTGTATTTCATGAAAGAAGAAAAGACATTTGAGACAATCTTATATGTGTCATTTTTAATGTGCAGAAATTACACAAGACTACTGCAAGATAGGAGAGCAGATTATTCTCTGAGCCCTGGACAAATTTTGTCTTAAGGAAAACAGGGGTTTGTATTTTCATTGAAGAACAAATGTTTCGTCTTTTCCCGTGCAATAATCTAACCAGCAACTAGAAGAAATTAGCACAAAAACATTGCCTGTTTGAATTAAGCGTTGATTTTTTCAAAGGATAAACAAGGACTTTTTATTTTATCATTGATGAATAAGCAAACTGGCTCTAGAAAGATGCAAAACTATTTCAGCAGTGTGCATACAGCTTATGTCACAGCTAAATAAAAAAAAGAAAAGAAAAGAAAAGTGTCAGGCCTGATTGTGTCACAGTAGGGACTTCATAGCTCATTCATTTTTACCATGCTTCCACCTCACCCCGGGTTACATGGCCACACGAGAAAATGCACCCTTTGGACCGTTTGTGGTTTATGAATTGTAAATCCTAGGAGAGGAAGAGACAGCTTCACTGAACCCAAATTATGTTACAATAGATGGTAATGAATGTCCTACTTTAGCAGGATAATAGAACCCCTGCTTATTGGCAGTCATTCAGACTCTATCTCCCTCATCCATTTTCTTTCTTGGCCTTGACCCTAATCCAGCAATTGCACATCCCCAGCTGCTCTTCAAGCTGCCTCATTAGCAGTGCACCATTGGGCAGTTCCCATGACAGTCATCCAATGGGATGAAAGTGACATGAGCCAGAGACTGTAACTGATTGGCAAACATTGCAATTAAATATGAGAGAGGGTTAGATGAAGAATGTTTCTGAGAGAAGAGTTTGGAGGAGAAGAAAAGTTAAAAAATATTACGCACATGTTAACTTCACTGTTCGGTATTTTGGTCTCCTGATCTTTAGAGAATCCCCACTTCCATGCAAACCAAAACATTCTCCATAGATAGCCATAAAAAATATACATGTGCATCAGAGACATTTCATGTTAAAATGTTTTAAATAATTTCTTTTGGATTATAGAAATGAGCAAAACATAGCTATATCTTCTGAGAGAAATTTTTGAATCTGCTATCTAATCTTTCCTGTTAAATATCTAGTCTACATTATTATTACTGTTGATGTTGAGTGCCGTTGAATCGGTTTCAACTCATAGGTTTCCAAGGAGCACTTGGTGAGTTTAAACTGCCAACCTTTTGGTTAGCAATCCAGTGCCTGTCCTACAGTGCTACACCAGGACTCCAGTTTGCATTCTGGCAGAATGTAAATTTATAGAAACAATTTAGCTGGCAATTAATCTTTCAATTTACAACTCAAAATACCTGCTTTATTTTATTTTGTTTATACCAAAAGCATGTCATCCTTCAGTCTAATTTAGGATTTGTTTGATAATATTCAGGAGATATTATTATTATTTTAATTTGTTATCATGAATTTAGTGAAGGTTACAGAACAGATTATCAGTATTACATCATGAAATCATACGCTTTGCTTCACGACAATGATTACAGTCCCCTCCATGTACCATCAGTTAACAATATTTAACTTTATTCACTTCAATCATTGTGTTCTTCCTTATGTCTTCTACTACCTTCATCTTTCCTCTGTCAACCTCCCTCTTGTTGTATATTGCCCGCCCTGTCTTCTACCACATGAATAATTTTCCCACCCCCATAGCTGCAACCGGAGTCCTGGCGTGGTGCTGTGGGTTAATGTGACAGACTGCAAAGCCGTTTGAACTTCAAGGTCAGCGGTTCAAGCTCACCAGCCGCTCTTAGGAAACCCTGTACAGGGTCGTTATGGGTCAGAACCAACTCAACAACAATTAACAACAACATAGCTGCTACCACCACTCGTCTGTCAGTTTGTCGTACTGTGGTGGCTTATGAGTTGCTGTGATTCTAAAAGCTGGCCACCAGTATTTTAAATAATGGCAGGTTCACCCATGGTGGACAGGTTTCAGATGAGCTTTCAGACAAAGACAGACTAGAAAGAAGGAGTGATGAACTATTTCCGAATATTTAGAAATTGGAAACCTTATGCATAGCATAGAAACTCTGTCAGATATAGTGGTGCAAAATGAGCCCCTCAGGTTGGAAGGCACTCAAAATGCGACTGGAGAAGAGCTGCCTCCTCAAATAGAGTTGACCATGATGATGCAAATGGAGTAAAGCCAGTAGGAGAAAAGCCAGTGGGGTCTTCATCTGCTGATAGGGTACAACTCAAAATGAAGAGAAAGAGCTATCAGCATCCATTGAAAATATGAACATGGAATGAAAAAAGTATGAATCTGGGTAATTGGAAGTTGTTCAAACACGAAATGTAAGACATAAATATCAACATCTTAGGCATTAGTGAGCTGAAATACACTGGTATGGGCCATTTTTAATCTGATGACCACATGGTTTACTATACCAGAAATGACAAATTGAGGAGGAATGCTAAAAGAACACATCCAGATCAGTCATGAGGTACAAAGCTGTCTGTGATAGAATAATGTCCATGCACCTATAGGGAAGCCCAGTTATTACCACTATTATTCAAATGTATGCACCAACCAGTAAAGCAAATGAGGATGAAATAGAAGAATTCTACAAACTTCTTCAATCTGAAACTGATCTAACATGCAATCAAGATGTACTGATCATTACTGGTGACTGGAATACAAAGATTGGGAGCAAAGAGGAAGGATCAGTAGTTAGAAAATATGGCCTTGGTGATAGAAACAATGCTGAAAAATGCATAATAGAATTCTGCAAAGTCAATGATTTCTTCATTTCAAATATCTTCTTTAGAAAGCATAAGACCAGCTGGACCTTACCAGATGGAATACACAGAAATCAAATTGA
>NW_006408821.1:2256157-2288170 GCF_000296735.1 Chrysochloris asiatica
AAAGCTTAAGAAAAATACCCATACTAAAAGTAAAAAAGAAAAACCAAAAGTCTTTGTTGGTAACCGGAGGTGAGCAGAGACTGGGGATGGTAAAGCACAGGGAAGAAGATAGAAACATCATAGTTAAGGTGTTGGGGAGGGCAATACACAAGAAGAGGAAGGGGAATGGAAGAACAAGGTAGATAGGGGAACACTGAGGCAGGTTTGCATATGCTAAATGGGAGAGAAGTATATAATGATGTGTGCTCAACATTGGAATAATAGGGCTCTGTGACACAGGGATTGAGATATAGTCTAAATGGGGGAAAGAGGGAACATAATGTTAAGGTGCTTGATTGTCTTAAGAATATTGTTTTACTTTGCCTACTATTGTAAAATAGACAATTGAGTGGCATAGATAGGAATATTGGTAAACATGATAACAGAAAGCTTATAAACTTGTCTTCAGCCTATAACTGATTGCAATACCTAAAAGGAGTTATAGAAATTGCCCAGTGAAATAGGCTTCTTTCAGAGACTTTGTAGTGCATAGGACCTTAGGTGGAATCCTGAGCTCCATCCAGAACCTTCTGAGGTGAAGCATTCCCACTTGAAAGGACAAGCAGACCACTTTGAACAGCTAGAGGAATAGAAGATATTTCTTTAAAGAATGATCAGCAGGAAAACTCTCAAACAAAAATGTCAGTCTGATTGACTACTTACTACAAGATCAAGCAAGGTGTTCACCAAGGAGCCATCAAAACAAGCAATCAAGTCCCTTCAGGACAAACTCCACTCCAAGACTGAAATTCAAAGGTAACACATGAGAGGGAACATAAGATTGCTGGTGACCACATTGATCAGCTGGTGAGTAAAAGAAGGGGGAAAGCCAGCAATGAAGTTATGAGCTGAGTTCAACCATAGTCCATAGACTCCTGACAACCTGAAGATGAGAGAGAGAAGAGGAAGGGCTGGTTGATCCAAAGTGTGGTGAGACATGGGAACTCCTGAACCCATGTACAAGAACATAGCCACAGAGAGTTAGAGCTGAGAGTAAAGCATTCAGCTGATATGAAGTGAGGTGAGATACATAACAACAACCAAACTTGTAGATAGTACTCATTCCACCTAGCCTCAATGGCTTGATGATCAGATCTTGACTAGAAGAAGGTAAAAGAAAAATTTGATAAATCAAACAAGTGTGAATTGCTATAACTTTATGAGCTTGACCTATACTTATGGATTTAGTAGCTCAAAATACCAACTGAAAGGGAAGCAATCTTCACAACAAGGATCATTCCTATTTCCTCTATAAACAGGGTTGACAGGAATGGGCATCTTTGACATTGGCTAAAATATGAGGGCTGTAAAGTCATGAAGTGACTGGCTTACAAGTTTTCAAGAGGGATGTTACAAGTTTTCATAGTGTGCATGTAGACTCTCCAATGAATACTTTTCATCTTGTCTAGATGGGTCTGGTGAAAGGAGATGGGGATAATACTCTTATGATTCAATAGTGAATAATTGTTATCATGGTTAATTGCAACTGTCACAACTGTAAAAGTAGAAGTTTTGTAACAAAAGTGGGGGAGTAGTTAACCTTACAGTCCAGGAACAGAGGACCCTGTATAGGGTTTCCAAGGAGCAACTAGTGAGCTTGAACCACTGACCTTGCAATTCAAATGACTTTGCAGTCTTATGCATTAGCCCACAGTGCCTTACCAAGACTCTTTCTTTCTCTCTCTATATATATATATATTGTTGTTGTTGTGCCATCGAGTCAGTTCTGACCCATAGTGACCCTATATATGGTTTCCAAAGAGTGACTGGTGAACTTGACCCACCGGTGTTGTAGTTCATACGACTTTGCAGCCCAGCACATTAACCCACAGCGCCACACCAGGACACTCTCTCTGTCTCTCTCAAATATATACGTTCCATGAACTTCCAGAAGAATAAACAAATTAGTTTTGGGAGAAGTACAGCCAGAATGCTCTTGAGAAGCCAGGATGATGAGAATTTGTCTATCATACTTTGGACACATTCTCAGGAGGGACCAGACCCTGGAGAAGGAGATCATGTTTGGTAAAGTGGAGACAATGAAAAAGAGGAAGACCCCAATGAGATGGATTGACACCATGGCAGAAGCAATGGCTCAAGTGTAAGAACAACTGTGAGGGTGGTGTTGGATCAGGCAATGTTTCATTCTGTTGTGCATAGGGTCACTATGAGTCATCACCTCGCACAGTAGTAGAGACCATATTTGAATCCAGATAATTCTCTAGAGCAGGATGTTCTTAGCCATTCTGGCATTCTGTACAGCACAAGTTTGTAATGAATGGATAGATAAATTAATTAATGGTGAATCATAAAGAAAAGAAAAAAAAAGACAGATTTAAAATTTTTCTTTTTGATGATGTATACAGTGCCATTCTTCATTTAGTAATATCTGGCATCATAAATCATGTGATGGTTGGATTCAAAATGGCAATACCGTTGCAAAAGAACTATCACATAATTTAGCCCTCAGTCATTCTCACTAATGCTAAAATGTTTATGTGGTCCATTTCATTTATGACAGCTTCCAATTTTCCTAGATTCATACTTTGTGCATTCCATATTCTGAACTACCATATGTCCCAGCATTTCCATTCCTAAGTGTATACCCCAAAGACTTTAAAACAGAGCTTAACAGAATCTTGGACACCACTGTTCATTGCAGAACTACTCACAATAGCCAGAAGGCAGCAACAAATTAAATGCCCATCAACAGAAAAGATAAACAGAATGTGATACATATGTACAGTGGAATACTACTTAGTCAGTAAGAGAAATGAAATTGTATGTTATAATATAGATGGAGATGAAACATAAACTGAGGGCAATATGGCAATCAAATCAAATAAGAACAAATATTGTATTAGCTCACCTAACTAAAAAGACAAGAAAAGGCAAATGTATACACAACAATGTTCTTTACTGGAAGGAGGCAAAAGGGAAAAGGCAGTTAATGGTGATGGAAATATTACATTGATTAAAGGTAGTACTACACAGCTGATATTATACTTTTGTCAATAAGTTGTACACCTATAAAAAAGTTGAATTGGCAGAAGTTGTATGATAGATTTAAAACAAAATCAAACAAATAAAACCTAAGATTGCTATGTACAGCTAAAAACCTCATGGAATTTGGTTTCTTGGTTTGGAGGTTTAGGCTTATGGTTATATGTGACATCTCAATTAATTGTCCTAATGATATATATATCATTAGGACAATATATATATATATATATATATTTGTTGTTGTTAAGTGTTGTCAAGTCAATTCCAACCCATAGTGACCCTGTATAGGGTTTCTAAGGAGCAACTAGTGAGCTTGAACCACCGACCTTGCAATTCAAATGATTTTGCAGTCTGACGCATTAGCCCACAGTGCCACACCAGGACTCTTTCTCTCTCTCTCTCTCTCTCTCTCTCTCTCTCTCTCAACAATATATATATTGTTGTTGTTGGGCTGTTGAGTCAGTTCTGACCCATAGTGACCTTATATATGGTTTCCAAGGAGTGACTGGTGAGCTTGAACCACTGGTGTTGTAATCCACAGCGCCACACCAGGACACTCTCTCTCGCTCTCAAATACATATATTTGAGGATGGGGTCCCTTTTCTCCCCAATAGATGATACTCACAACAGCAGTTTGAAAGATTCGATAGAAACCTTAGTAGATAGTTAATTTATTTTAATGAGGAGGAAAAACTGAGGAAAGGAGGGTGAAAATTGTTGCACAAACTGATAAATCTAGTCCACGAAATGGTACATGTAGAAACTGTTAATTTATTGTATGTTTTCCTTTTTGTTTTCCGAGAGTGATTTTTTTTCACTTAAACTTCCATTGTTGGAAAAGAACTATCACATAATTTAGCCTTCAGTCATTCTGCCTTTACTACACCTTCTTTGTCACAGTACAGATAACTTCCTATTACAGATCAATCTTTTGATTTTCATCTTCTTTTAGGTCATTCACTAAATCCTCTACAGTACTTTGGTGTCCTAGTCTCCTCTGCAACTTCCTCAAATGTTGGTTCATTGGTCCTTTCATCTGGTTAATGTGCTCAACATCCCAAGTATTGAATTAAGCCTGACCTGAGCCTTAAGATTCTATCCTTTACCTGAGTTGCCGCTCAGTTGAGGTTCAGTTCCTCCGAAGTCTTTTATTCCAGAAAAATCTAACTGACTAGAGAACTGGATATGATCTCTCAGGAAACAGACAGATCAACATTTTTGTTTATTTGTTTGTTTTGAAATATGGAACATCAATTTTTTGCCACCAAGGTCTTCTTATCTTGTAGGCTTCTAAAGATCTCCTTCCCAATATCATTGTGGTTGTTTACACAGTAGGAAGAATGCTAATGAGAGGGGAAATTAGTTGAGGGATGAGGGCGATGTAATGACCACCCAGAACTTGTGAGCTTCAAAAACTTTCCAGAGGTCCTGTCATCCACCACTGCTGCATGGAGCCCTGGGGTCCTTGTAACCACTACCAACCAAGGATTATCTTCAAAGTTCATGAGGATTGTTCATCATCCACTCTCCAAATTGAAAACCTTATGAAGCCTCCTAATGAGTGCAAATGTCCAAACAGTTCAATGGCCTCTTTAAGCATTGTAAAACATCAACACCTACCTAAATCCACAGTGTTTTACCCACTAATGCAATTCACTATAATTAGCAATTGCATCTTTAGAAATAACTTATTGTGAAATTGTCCTCAAGACACAAACTGGCTGCCCAGCTGCAACAGAGGGAAGAACTATACTTATAGTAAACTGGGAATAAAAATTCTGTTGCCATTTAACTGGAACAGCAAGAGGGTGGATATATGCAACATCTGTTTGCCCAAGTTAGATGTGGGCCAACATATATCCCTCAACTGGAGCAAGGTGGTTTCCTGGTTCTGGTGACTTTTTGGTGAGTTTGAACCAAGGTGGCTAATGAATGAGGAACTATAAAGCTCCCATGAAAAGTTACATTTCCTTGCATTTCTCTTTTATGAAATCACCCTTCCCTAGGATAGTAACGTGCTTCACTATGTTCAGAGAATGATTTTTTTTTTCTTTTTTTCCTTTTTCTGCAAACTCATGAAGACCTAAAATAAATGCCCTGCACAGAGGAAATCCATATCGCCTGGTGACTTTAGCACAGGGCGAGTTGCTCTGTCCTTTCTGATCTCCAGGGCCATCTGTGCCTAATAAAGAACCATCAAATTTTTATCCTGTTCTGTTAAATTCTCACATTAGGTCAGGTGGTTATTTCTACAGCTGACCTTTCTTGGTGGCCATGACACTGTACTTCACAAAATCCCACTGGCATATTATTAATTGCCATCCAGTCGATTCCGACATATAGAGACATTGTACAGGGTTTCCAAGAAGCAACTGGGGGTTTGAAATGCCGACCTTGTGGTTCAAACTGAACTTCTCTTCCAGTGGTTATCCTACAGTCAGTCCACCAGCATGGTGACCAATAAAGGCAAATAATATCAGTTATCTGATTTGCATAGGAAAATAATTTATGGAACAGAACGACTACCATGATGGGAAAGATGCCATCTGATCAGTGCCATTTCCAGAGGATGGGGATTCTGCTTTAGCAGAGAAAAAGCCAGCAGTCAGGGGCATTTTCTGAGGCCCACTGTGAAAGTGTGCTGGATGAAAGCAAGTAGGGGCTGAAATAGATTCAGTTCTTTGGTGGATTGCTTTGTGCCTAAGGCAACTTCAATTCTATTGTTTGAAGAACAAGGCATAAGATATTGGTGTGGCATTTTAAAACAGAAAGGGCTCATGCAAATGATGACTTCTTTCACTTCCTTGCCTGTAAAGGGGGAAGAAATAGGACTATCTGGCTGTCATGGTTGACATGACCAGAAATGGATACAAGAGTGTAAAGCATGGGAAAACCAAATGCTAAACTTTCACCCCAGTTTTCTCTTTCACCAGTACATCTTGCCCAAAGTAATATAATTCAGCACAAGAACTTCATTGAATCCAACACAGGAAGTACCTGTTGTGTATATTTTCAACAATAAAGTAAATAAAAATTTGGAAACAAAGCAAAAATGGTTTTAAAAAAAGAAAACACTGTGCAACACAGCTCAATGCAGACACACAGAGGGTCATCTAACAGCAGCTGGGTTTTTTGTTTGTTTGTGGACATCCGGTGATCACAATATTATTTCATTCTTATATACAAGATAGGAGACCTTGGATGTTCAAAACCATTAAGTGTTAAAGTACTAAACAAGAAATTGGTGAAACAAACCAACCAGAGGCACTTTGGAGAACAGTCTTGGTCACAGCATTGAAAACTCTGTGGAGTGAAGTTCTACTTTGTACACATGCGTCAGCGTAAGGAAGAATATTGACTTAATAGCAACCTTTTTGTTTGTTTGTTTTCGGCGTATGCAAGAGCTCTTTCATCATATCTTATACTTCTATTTAAACTATTCTTATGTCTTACTTTCTAGTGACCCTTTCTCAACCACTCTACTTCATATTGACTTATTCTTTGTAACTATAATTTTATCATTTATTGCTCTGGTAGCATAGTGGTTACAATTCGGGCTGCGAACCGCAAGGTAAGCAATTCGAAACTACCAACTGCTCCGCGGGAGAAAGATGAGGCTTTCTGCTCCCGTAAAGATTTACAGCCTCGGAAACCCTGTTCAGGGTCGCTATGGGTCGGAACCGACTTGACAGCACTTAACAACAACAACAAATCATCTATTACATTTTACTTTATTTTGCACATTTCTATGTTTTTCATCTTCTAACCACATAATAGACAGGTAGAACTCACCTAAAAGCTCCCTGGAAATAAGACCTGGAGATGTTTCCATACTGATTATAGCCTAGTAAACCCTATGGTGCAGTTATATTTTCTTGCATGGGTTCACGATGAGTTGAAAGTACTCAAAAGTACCTGACAACAAAAAGAACATAACCTTCCCACAACCAAGAGTTCTCCAGCATGCATTTTATACATAGGATACACATTGGACAGATAACCACAAGGTTGGAGCTTCAAACCCACTAGCCTCTCCTTGGAAAACTTATACAGGGTTACTATGAGTTGAAACCAATTCCATGGTATACAACAACAACTACAACAATTCACTTATATTTGCTATTTTTTATGTATTGTAGATTATAATAAATACTGCTTTATTGAAAGAATAGAGGTTGAGATAAATAATTTAGAAGTCATAGATTGTTACAGAAGTTATCTGAGGTATATATGGCTCTCCAGAAATTTGTGTTTTTTTGAACCACCAACAGAAATGTTTTATTTTGTTTACATTCATCCTTTTATTTGTCTTTTAAAATCTCTTTGTCAAACATTTACAAATGAATTGAACTTTCTTAAATAGGATGTCTCATTCAAGATAATGACTGTTTTCAATAAAACATGCTCACTAATGGCTACAGTCTTTCTTTAGTAAATGGGAACTATTTGCAATCCGGAATCCCCTACAGCTTATTTCTTCTGCAATAAGAATGAGTGCCTGTGGGAATATTTGTCTGCTGACTCTAGGTCTCCAGAGCATAGTGAACTTCCAATATTGATACTGTGCCTTTGTCATTGTCAATCTACTTCCAGAAAAGGACTTACTTCTTTAGCTCTGAAACAATAGAGAGTGATAGATTTTTTTTTTCTCTCCCTAATAAACTTTGATGATGCACTCAGACTGAACATCATGAATGGTCAGCATGCAGTCCTCAGATGAATTAGAAAGACTGGTAAAAGTCAAAAGAACTATTATTTCAAATATAATGAGCCTAATTACATTCAAAGTATTATTGAGTGTTCCACTCATACTGTATTCAACTGTCATTTCTTTTTAAAGATCAAGACAATAAGAATCACAATACTTCCTATGTATTTTTAAGAAATTAAATAACTTAATCATGTGGGGTTTTTTTTCAGTAAACAATTGTGATGTGCTAGGCAATATGGCACAAATTGGGGAAGCTAATCCGTCTAAAACACAATCTGCATCTTTAAAAATCTATCAGCCTATAAAGGAAAGAAAAAGTTAAAGAAATAATTATACAGTTCTTCGTTCCTTAACTTTCATGGGCAAAGTTCAGCCACATACATGTCCGTGGCTCCATAAGGTGTTTTTTCTTTTGAAGGCAAAATAAGACTTTGCTTTAGCCTTTTATTTATTATTTCTCCCTTATTATTTTTAAAGACCCCCAACCCAAGCTTTTGCAGCACTGAACCAAAGGTGAGCTACAGGTAAATTAGGCAGCTCATTACTCTAGCTTCTGCCAGGAGATTCAGTAGTAGCTGCAGTAGCTTTGACAAAAAGAAAAAAATATAAAACAAACCTAGAAGCAAACTCCAAGTCACATAGTGTCTTATTCTACAGAACAAACTGGACTCCAACTGTAAAATCAGTGTCATAAAATAAATATGGATACGATACGGTACTATTGGATTTCTGGTGTGACACTGTAGGACAAGCACTCAAGTGTGAACCACAAGGTCAACAGTTCAAAACCACCTGCTGCTCCTCAGAAATCCTACACAGGTTTGTTATGAGGCAGAATCAAATCAATGGCACTTAACAACTATTGGATTACACTTACAGATGATAATTTTTCTGCTGAGAAAAAGAATAAAACATGTGTAACAGGAATCCTGTTTGCATTAGGCAAATCTGCTGCACAAGACCTTTTAACGTGTTGAAGGGCAAAGATGTCAGCTTGAGGACTAAGGTGCGCCTGACCCAAGCTATGGTATTTTCAATAACCTCATATGCATGCAAAAGCTGATCAGTGAATAAGGAAGACCACAGAAGAATTGATGGCTTTGAGTTATGGTTTTGGAGGAGAATACTAAAAATGCCATGGGCTGCCAAAAGAACCAATAGATCCATTTTGTTTTTGTTTTTTCTTTAAGAGGTTTTTATTTATAATTTTTTTATTCATAATCAGTACAATGTAGAGTCTGAGACATGGGATCACATCAGATCAAAAAGAAAGAATTGAATTCATTAGCTACTATTAGCAACGATCATAAATGTAAAGATTTTTTTTTATTCATCTTAAGAAATAAGAAACTAATAGATCCATTTTGGAATAAGTGCAGCCGGAGTGCTCCTTAGAGGCCAAGATGGCCAAACTTCGTCTCTCATACTTTGGAAATATTGTTCAGAGGGAACAGTCTCTGGAGAAGGATGTTGTGCATGGTAAGATGGAGGGTCAGAGAAAAAGAAGAAGACTCCAACAAGATGGATTGGCCAGGTGGCATCGATGGACTCAAGTGTGGCAACAGTAGTGAGGTTGGCCCAGGATTGGATATTGTTTCGTTCTGCTGCGCATAAGGTCACTATGAGTCAGTGCCAACTTGATGGCACCTAACAACAACAGGAATCCTGCAGCTATTTGGAATAACCGTGCTCTTGGAAATTTCATATTCAACTCCTGTCTCTCCTCATTTCTTCCATTTGCTTTAGCATCTCTACACTGGAGATCAATTTCAGAGTCTCTTCTTACATTTTGGTCTTTTCTTTCTTTCTAGTCTTCTTAATGTCCTTTTGTTTTCTTCTTGTATGATGTTCTTGATGTCATTTCACAGCTCTTCTGGTTTTCGGTTATTAATGTCTAATGCATCAAATCTGTTTTAGATTATTTCTCAATTATAGTGAGATATGTTGAAGGTCATACTTGGCTTTTGTCAAATTGTTTCAATTTGATTCAGCATCACCCTGAACTTGCATGTGAACAACTGATGGGCTATTTCACAGTCTGCCTCTGGTCTTGTTTTGGCTGTATGGAGCTTTTCCATATTGATACACTATGGAATAAGGAGCTCTGGTAGTGCATTGGTTACGAGTTATGCTGCTAACCTCAAGGTCTGCAGTTTGAAACTGCCAGCCCTTCCACAGGAAAAAGATGAGACTCTCTAGTCCCATAAATATTTACACCCTCAGAAGCCCTATATGGGGTCTCTATGAATCGGAATCTACTCCACTGCACACCACCACCACCACGATGATATGGAGTCTTTTTTCTCAGATGTAGTCAATTTAATTTCTGGGTGTTCCATCTACCAAGATCCATGTGTATAGTCATCATTTATGTTTTTTTAAAAAGGCATTTGGAATGAAGAACTCATTGTTCTTGCATTGTTCTATCATGCAATCTCCAGTATCACTTCTATCACCATAGAAGGCCATATTTTACAACTACTGATCCTTCATCTTTGTTTCCAACCTTTGCATTCCAATCACCAGTAATTATTAATATATCCCTATAGCATGGTTAATCAATTTCAGACCAAATAAGTTCTTGTTGTTGTTAAGTTCCATGTAGTCGGTTTCAAACCAAGCTACCTTGTGTAGGGTTTCCAAGGAGTGACTGATGCACTTCAACCACTACTTACAATTGCAAACATACCTTATTTTCTTGAACATCAACCTGCAATGCCACATCAGGAATTTGACATAATTTTTCTATTTCAATATCATTGGCTTCATTGGTTAGTGTGTAAATTTGAATAATAGTGGTATTAACTGTTCTCCTTTGTAGGCATATGGACATCATCCTATCCAAACAGTGCTGTATTTCAAGACAGAACCTGATATGTTCTTTTTGATAAGGAATGTGATGCCATTTCTCCTCAGTATTTGATTTCCCCCATAGTAAGCCATGTGATTGTCAGATTCAAAATGGCCAATGCCAGTTCATTTCAACCCCTTAATGCCTAGTATATTGGTGTTTTTATGTTCCATTTAAATTTTGACAATTTCCACTAATCTGAGCGTCACATTTTATGCATACCATGTTCAGGTTGTTACAGCAGTTTCTCTTTGAGTTGTGCCCCATTAGGAAATGAAGATCCTGAAGACTTTATTCATGTCATCACGGCCAACTTTCCTTTCAGGAGGAAGTTCTTCCTCAGTAGCATTTGGAGTTCTTCCCAATCTGAGGGGATTCTCTTCCAGCATTATATCTAAGAATATTCTAGTTCTCCTCATCACAGTTAATTCAATATTCAATATTCTGGTGCAATGTTCCACTGCTTTTCATAAAATTTACGTTGTTTGAATATTCTTAAGTAGTCTGTCTCTCCTTCTTCTTAGTCTGTCTTCATCTGGAAGCTCATCTGAAACCTACCCATTGTGGGTGGGTGACTCTGTTGGTATTTAAAATACTGTGCCATAGCTTTCAGAATAGTAGCAGCATGCAAGCCACCACAGTATGACAAATAGAAGAATGGTGGGAAATTTCAGAGGGTTCTGTATAAATAAAGATTAAGATAAATGGGAGACTGAAATAAACAGCAGTGCTTTCTTGTAAATAACTAATAGATTTTGAGTATGCACTTTCATCTCATGTTTCTCAAAAGCATGGGTATGAATGGGCATACATTGAATTCTTTTAAAAGGACAATTTGAGGCCTGAGTAGGACATGCATGTAAGGCAATAAACAGAATACCAGGCCAGTCCCTGTTCTTTTTCTTTTTTTAATATTTATTTTGAATTGAGTGATAGTTTACATTGGGAGAAGGTCTATTTTACACTCACCATTTCATTGCAATGGTTACACTCCCCTCTGCGCATCATCATTCAAAAGCATTTGCTTCTATTCCCTCTGGGTTTTTTGTCTTGTTTTGTTTTTTTCAGGATGCATACAAAAAAAAAACCTCAGAGATATGTAATTATTTAAACAACCAAAGGGTACATGCTGGCAGCCAGCACACAGCCTTTCTCTTTCCATGAGTCTACAGTCCTCAGCTGCTCTATTTCTCCATGTACTCATCTATGCCTCTATCTATGGTGTCACTGCTTCTCTGGATAGGGTCCCACATTCCACGAGTGCTCTTCTCCCTTGATGGTGCTAGGGTTCTCTGTTTCTGTACTGTAAGATTAACTACTCCCTTTTTTGTTACAAAATGTCTACATTTACAGTTGTGACAGTCACAATTAATCATGAAAATAATTATTCACTATTGAATCATAGGAGTCTAATCCCAATCTCCTTTCACCAGAACTGTCTAGACAACATAACAAGTATTCAGTGGGAATTGCACCTTCACCTGCACTCTCTGAAACTAAACTCGCTTTTTTTTTTAAGGTTTTATTGTGAATTATGTGATTGTTTACATGAAAAACACCAGCTTTACATTCGTCCTATTGTATTTCATTTCATTGCAATGATTACAACCCCCTCCATAAAACATTAAACAACTCAAGGATATACCCCGCAAGTCTGCCCCACCTCCAACCATCAGCACACAGCCCCTCTCCCTCCCTGACTCTAGAGTCCCCAGCTGCTCCAACTCTCCACATCATTGCCTCTGCCTCCATCTCTAGTGTCACTGCTTCTCTGGGTAGGGTCCTCATTCCACTCGTCTCCCTTGATGATACCAGGACCTCCACTACTGGACTGCAAAGTCAACCACTCCCCTCTTTTTGTTAAAAACATCTACCTTTACTGTTCTGACCCTCACAGTCCTGATAACAATTGTTCACTACCGTACCACAAAAGTCCTAACCCATCTCTTTTCATCAGTCCCGTTCCAACAGATTGAAAATGACTCAGTAGAGATTTTACCTCCCCCTGGCCCCTCTGGAACTAGGCTCCCTCTTGAAAGCTTGTAAGTCAGTCACTTCTTGCCTTTGTAACCCCTTTATTTTGGGTAACCAATGTCTAAGTTGCCCATCCTTGCCAACCCTGTGTACCGAGGGTGTGGGAATGATCCTTGCTATAAATATTTATGCCCTCTTTTGAACTACTACATCCATAAGTACAGGTCAAGTCATCAAATTGTTACAAATTGGGCTGCAAACCACAAGGTCAGCAGTTTGAAACTACCAGCTGTTCCAGGGAGAAAGATGAGGCTTTCTGCTCTTGTAAAGATTTACAGCCTCAGAAACCCTGTACAGGGTCGCCGTGAATCAGAACCAACTCCATGGCACGTAACAACAGCTTTTTTTTTCCCTATTGTTTCTTCTTTTAGTCGAGTTCTGATCATCTAGCCATTGAAGTCAGGTCAAGTGGGTACTATCTGCAAGTATGAGTTTGTGCATTTCCCCTCACTTCATATCAGCTGGACACTTCACTCTCTGCTCTAGTTCTCTGTGGCCCTGTCACTGTCTCTAGGCCCAGGAGTCCCCAGGCCTTGCCATACTGCTGGCCAACTAGGTCTCAACCTGGGTTCACAAGAGTCTATTGAACGTAGTCGGACTTAGCACACACCTTAGTTGCTGTTTTTCCCTCACTTCCCCTTATCAGTGACCAATGTGGTCACCAGCTAGACCACATACCTGCTCGTGCATTTCTCTTGAGTCTTAGTGTTGGAAGGGGGTTTGCTCTAAGGGGACCCAGCCACTTGTCCTGATGGCTCCCAGGTGAACACTTTGCTTGTTCTTGTAGTAGTCAATCAGACTGCCATTGTTGTTTTTGATTTTTCCTCCTGGCCTTTCTTTCAAGAATTATCTTCTGTATGTCTCGCCATTCCAGGCTGGTCTACCTGTCCTTTCAAGTGGAAATCACCCACCTCAGAAGATTCTGGATGGTGTTCAGGATTCCACTTATGGTCTTATGCATTGCAAAGACTTCGCAGGAAGCCTCTTTCACTGGGCAAGTTCTAGCCCCCTTTGAGTTATAGGCTGAAGACATGTTGTTGTTGTTGTTGGAATGTGCCATGGAGTCTGTTCAAACTCATAGCGACCCTGTACAGGGTTTCTGAGGCTTTAAATCTTTACGGGAGCAGAATGCCTCATCTTTCTCCCACGGAACAGCTGGTAGTTTTGAACTGCTGACCTTGAGGTTTGCAGCCCAATTCGTAACCACTACGCTACCAGAGCTCACTTACAAACTTCCTATTGTGATGTTTCTGGCTATTCCTTTCTCTACCCCTTCAATTTCAGCCTATAACTCATTTTACAATGGTAGGCAAGGGAAACCAAGATTCAAAATACAGCCAAGCATCTTAACATTATTTCTCTTCTTTTACCCATTCAAACCATGCCTCAATCCCTGTATTCCAGAGCCTTGTTGTTCCAAGGCTGTGCATACATCATTATTTACATCTGTCCCACTTAGCCCATGCAATGTTGCCTCACTGTTCTCCCATCTGTCTTGTTCTTCCATTCCCCTCCCCCTTCTTGAGTATTGCTCCCTACCCCCCAGCACCCAAACTATCCTGTGTCTATTCCCAACCCTGTGCTCCATATCTCCCTCCCGCCCTTCACGTCATGACATACAGCCTGATGATCAGCATATATATATATTTCTCCCTTTAAGGGTTGGTTCTTTTTCTTAATATTTTACAATAATGGTCCTATGCATTATTGTATTTCTCCTTTTTGCAGTATTTCTCTTTTTGTGACTGACTAATTTCACTCAGCATAATATCTTCAAGATTTATCCATGTTATGCTGTGGCTTGCTGCTTCCTTGTTGTTCTTCAAGGTTGCATAGTATTCCATTGTGTGTATGTACCAAAGTTTGTTTATCCATTCGTCCATTGATGGGCAATTAGGCTGTCTTCATCTTTTTGCTATTGTAAATAGTGGTCCTATGAACATTGGTATGTATATATCTACTTGTGTTATGGCTTGTATTTCTTGTGGGTAAATACCAAGTATTGTTTTGATGTTTTCTGCATCATTCAACATTTTACCTATGGAATCCTTTAATGTTGCAATTTGAGGCTTTGATTTTTTTCTTCATTTTTTTAGCTTGAGGAATGCTGAGTATGTTCTTCCCTTTTGGTTTTCTAACTCTAGTACTATGCATATTTCATTACAATATTTGACTCTGTCTTCTCAAGCTGCCCTTTGAAATTTCCTATTCAGCTTTTACTTCCTCCTTTTTTCCAGCCCCTTTATCTTCACTATGCTCAAGAACAAATTTCAGAATGTCTTCAGATATCCATTTTGGTCTTTTCTTTCCTTGTTGTATTTTAAATGACCTTTTGCTTTCTCTATGTATGATGTTCTTAATGCCACCCCAAAACTTTTCTAGTCTTTGGTCGTTAGTGTCTAATATGTCAAATCTGTTCTTCAGATGGTCTCTAAATTCAGGTGGGGTATATTTAAGGTCCTATTTTGGATTTCATATACTTGTTTTAATTTTCTTCAACGTCTGCTTGAACTTGCATATTAGCTATTAATGATCAGTTTTACAGTAGGCTTCTGGCATTGTTTTGGTTGGTAGCTTTGAACTTTCCACTGTTTCTTCCCATAGATGTAGTCATTTTGATTCCCATGTACTCCATCTGGTGAGTTTCATGTGTTTAGTCACCTTTCATGTTTCTGAAAAGCTATTTGCAACTAATAACTTGCTGGTTCTGAAAAATTATCACATGCCATCTTCAAGAAAATTTCTATCACCAAAGCCACACTTTCCAACTATTTATCCATTCTCTTTGATTCCAACTTTCACATTCTAAACACCAATAATTATCAATGCATCTTGATTACACATTTGATCAATTTCAGACCAAAGACATTGGGAGAAGTACTCAATTTCATCATTAATTTAGGATTATTCATAATTTTGAATATTAATGCAATTAACTGGTCTTCTTTGTTGTTATTGTTAGGTACTGCCCAGTTGGTTCCAACTTGTAGTGACCTTGTGTAAGGTTTTTGAAGCTTTCTATGTTTGTGGAAGCAGAAAGCTTCATCTTTCTCCCATGGAGTGGCTGTTGGAATTGAACTTCCAACTGAAGCTCTATGGAAACCTGTCCAAAATGTGTTACCTGGTGGTATCTAAAGTACTGCAGGCATATTGTCATACTGGGGTGTGACATCACAGCCAACACATTCCAGCATAACAGCCAACCACAAGTAATTCCAGTATGACAAACGGACAGAAGGGTTCTTGGTTCCTTGCTCCCCCTATTCTAATTCTGTAGGTGTTGAAAGTATATCTAATGAGAATTTGAGGAAGTGCTTGAAGAGTTAATAAAAGTTCTTTCCTAGCTATAAATTTCAAAAGCTGAAGAAAAATAGTTTATCAATAATACTAGGGGAGGATTATAAAAAATCCTATTTTTCAAAAGAATTTACTGAACCTCACTGCTAGCTCTTGGATCCACTAATAACTCTAACCTTGGAACTGGTTATCTCTTAATATATAGAGAAAGCCAGAGTGAGAGCCCTCTACATCTTATAATGTTGTTTGTTGTTGTTGTTGTTGTTAGTTACCATCCAGTTGATTCCAACTCATACTGAGTCTATACACAACAGAATGTAATACTGTCCAGTCTTTTACCATTTTCACAATCATTGTTAAGCTTGAACCCATTGCTGCTGCCACTGTGCCAATTCATCTTACTTGTGTTCTTCCTTCTTTTTTATTACCCCTCATTTTAGCAGCATGATGTCCTTCAGGGAGTGGCCCATCCTAATACTATATCTGAAGAATGAGTGATGAAGTCTCCCCATCCTGGTTTCTAAGGAGCAGTCTGATTATTCTTCCGAGACAGTTTTGTTTGATCTTCTTGTAGTCCATGGTACTTTAATATTCTTCAACACCATAATGTAAATGCATCTGATACTAAAATCTTACAATACTAGGATATACAGCCCCAGTCCAGGTATGCTTTTTTTGAAAAATAGGCTGATCCCCTAACTGAGTGGATGAAATCACACATTAATGAACTTTATAAGATCATTTTGTTACTTGGTATATTTGTTTTCATCTTGAGTTTTGTGAAAAGAACTGTGAACAGTACTGGTGGCTGGACAAAGTAAAAGGTTAATATTTTCTGGTAATGCTAACTGTACATCTGCTACTTCAGTCTCATCAGCTGCTCTCAGAAACCCTATACAGGGTCACTATGAGTCAGAATTGACTCAACAGTATAGCAACAACAACACATGTTATCCCTCCATTAGCAGCTTTGTCTCCATATTGAAAATAATAGCAGTGATAGTGGCAACTGCTGCTGATAACAGCTATTAAACAGTAGAATAAATATTATGTTAGAGAAAACAGCGAAAACTCTATATGAGACAAGCAAAACTTTCATGGAAAGGAAATTGTCATGTTGCTGTTGTTAAGTGCTGTCAGTCAGTTACAACTCATAGTGAACTTGAATAGGGTTTCTTTGGAGTGACTAGTAGGTTAAAACTACTGACCTTGTGGTTAGCAGTTCTGTGCTTATTCTACAGCAGCACATATGGACATAGTTCTTGCAGAAAAGGAAATACAGTTCTTTCATGAAAACAAATACAGGTATAGAACTGGATCTGAGAAGGAGTTTGATATTGATTCATTTACAATCTTCAATGAGGATTATAATCTCTAGCTCAGTCTAGAATAAACTTGACAATTAAGCTGACAAATAAAATGGGGGATCATAGTAATAATTCTCTTATTACTTGCTACATGTTAAGGAATGTTCTAACTGCTTAGAAATAGTTTCACTTCAAGTCACTGCAAAATTGCTATGATTAAGAAACTATTAATATTGTCTTTTTAAAGATAAGAAAACTTTGGCTCATAGCAAGATATTTGCTTACAGCTATCAAAAAGAAGGGACTGGATTTGAAGTCAGATCTATTTTATTTAAAATATAGACTATTTATAATATACTACAATGCTTATTCCTAGAGAGCTATAAAGATCATTATAGGGCAAGTGAAGCCATTGAGTTCTTTGATTGAAGGAGGATGTTTGAGACAGTTATAATTGGACTGCCACCTGAAGTTAAAGAGATTAAGTAAAAGTATGGTTCAATCTGTTGGATCAGGAGCTGAGATTTTAATCCTGAGCACCAGGGTTCAATGCAGAATTCCAGTTCAAGTGAATAACTGTAGTATGCACAAAAAAATTGAAGGAGACTCAATACAGGAATAGTGGGTAACATTAAAACTCAGAGCTTGTGTGAGGTCTAATGCACACCAAGCACAGATTTTTTGTTTTGCAATTATCTAGAACCACCCATTAATACACACTACCAGGCTTGGTAAATGTAAATGTTGCCCCAAGCACTTTGATGTAGTCTCAGGGTAAGTAACTGACAAATGTGCACCCTTACATTTATATTTATCTCTCAGTGTGTCTGAGGCACAGGGAATGATGGATGTTTGTATTCTATATGATGACGTCCAACACTTGTCTGCAAGGTTTTCATTCTGGTGGCTTGTATGTTGCTAGGATGCTGGAAGCTATGCCACCAGTATTTTAAATACCACTGTGGTCTCTCATAGTGGGTAGGTTTCAGTGGAGATTCCAGAATAAAACTGACTAAGAAAAAGGTGAGGTTGACTATTTCTGAATGTGTAGTAACTGAAATCAATATGATTAACAACAGATCACTGTTAGATATCATGCCAGAAGTTGGGTACCTCATGTTGGAAGGCACTAAAAAATTGATGGGGGAAGAGTTGCCTCCAATATGTTGTTGCTAGGTGCAATCGACTCAGTACCTATTCATAGCAACCCTATGCACAGCAGAATGAAACACTGCCTCAAAGTATAGTGGAACATAATGGTGTGGCACAACTCAAAATGAAAAGAAACAGCTGCAAACATCCATTAATAAACAGAATATGCAATGTACGAAGTATGAAACTAGGAAAATTGGAAGTTATCAAAATAAAACGGAACACATAAACATCAATATCTTAAGCATTAGTAAACTAAAATGAACAGGCATTGGCCATTTTGAATCTGACAATCACATAGGTTACTAACTCAGGAATGAAAAATTATGGAGAAATGGTATTGCATTCATCATAAAAAAGAACATATCAAGATCTTTCCTGAAGTAGAACACTCTCTGTGACAGAAAAATATCCGTATGTCTACAAGGAATATAATTTTATACCACTATTATTCAAATTTATACATCTACCACTAAAGTGATGATTAAATTGAAGAATTCTACCAAGTTCTTCAGTTTGAAGTTGATGAAACATGCATTCAAAATATATTTATAATTACTGGCTATAGGAATGCCAAGGTTGGAAACAAAAAGGAGAGATCAGTAGTTGGAAAATATGGACTTGGTTGTAGAAATGATGCTGGAGAACACATGATAGAACTTTGCAAGACCAATAACTTTGTCATTGAGAATGCCTTTATTAATCATCATAAAAGGCAAGTATACACATGGGCCTCAAGAGATGGATTACACAAAAATCATATTGACTAAGTCTGTGGAAATACATGGTGGAAAACTCAAAGCCAAAAAGACCAGGCACAGACTGTGGAACAGATTATCAATTGTTCATCTACAAGTTTAGGTTGAAGCTGAAGAAAATTAGAATAATTGCAGAAAGCTGGAATATGATATTGAAAATATTCAATCTGAATTTAGAGACCATATGAAGAACAGATTTGATGCATTAGACACTAAAGACCCGATGAGTTGTGGGATGACATCAAGAACATCATCCAGGAAGAAAACAAAAGTTCTTTAAGGAGACAAGAAAGAAGGAAAAGAACAAAATGGTTTTCAGAAGAAACTAAAACATTAGCTCTTCAATGTAGGTATGATAATGGAAATAAAAGAAATAAGGAGGTAAAAGAGTTGAATAGCAAATTTCAAAAGACATCTCGAGAAGACAAAGTCAAATATTATAATGAAATGTGCAAAGACCTATAGTTAGAAAAGCAGAGGGGAAGAAAATGCTCAGCATTCCTGATGCTGAGGAAACTAAGGAAAGAATTTAAACCTCGACTTGAAGTATTTGAAGGATTCAATGAGCTAAAAATGTTGAATGATGCAGAAAGCATAAAAAATGGAAGGAATAATAGAGTCATTTTACCAGAAAGACTTAGTTGATGTTCAGTCATTTGAAAAGGAGGCATATGATTAAGAGTGAATGATACTGAAGGAAGAAGTGCAAAATGCATTGAAGACACTGCAAATAACAAAGTTCTGGGGACAAATAGACTATAAATTGAAATCTTTCAACAAACTGATGCAACACTGGAGGCACTCACTCAAATATGTGAAGAAATTTGGAAGACAACTACCTGGCCAACTGACAGGAAGAGATCTGTATTTGTGCCCATTCCAAAGAGAGGTGACCCAACAGAAGGTGGAAATCATTGGACATTTTTATTAACGTCCCATGCAAGCAAGATTTTGCTAAAGATAATTTAAAAATGGCTGCAACCATACATTGACAGACAACTTCCAGAGGTTCAAGCTGGATTTAGAAAAGGACGTGGAATTGGGAATATCATTGCTGATGTCAGACGGATCTTTGCCAAAAGGAGAAAACAAAAGAAAGAAGTTTATCTGTGCTTTATTGAGTACACAAGGGTTCTCGATTGTGTGGATCATACAAGCTATGTACAGCATAGCAGAAAAAGAGTATTCTGACACACTTAACTGTGCTATTGAAAGTCCTGTACCTAGACAAAGAGGCAGTTGCTTGAACAGAACAAGGGAACACTGAATAGTTAAAATTAGGAAAGGTGTGCACCAGGGTTCTATTCTTTCACCATACTTACTCAAACTGTATGCTGAACAAATAATTCAAAAATCTGAATTATATGAAGAAAAACATGGCATCAGGATTGGAGGGAGACTCATTAACAGCCTGCAATATGCAGAGTATACAACCTTGCTTGCTGAAAGCAAAGAGGACTTAAAATACTTACTGAAGAAGAACACAGACCACACCTTCAGTATAAGTTGCACATCAAAGTAAAGAAAACAAAAATCCTCACCACAGGACCAATAAATAATATCAAGATAAATGGAGAAAAGATTGAAGCTATCAAAAACTTTGTTTTGCTTGAATCCGCTTTCAACACTCATTGAAGCAGCACTCAATAAATGAAATGGCATATTGCATTAGTCAAATCTGCTGCATAAGATATTTTAAAAGTTTTGAAGAGCAAAAATGTCAGTTTGAAAACAAAGGTGCGCCTTACCCAAGCCCTGATATTTTCAATAACCTCATATGAATCGAAAAGTTGGACAGTGAATAAGGAAGACTATAGGAGAAGTAATGCATTTTACTTATAGTTTTATGGAGAATATTAAAAGTATCATTGACTACTAAAAACCAAAGTTATGTTGTTTTAGAAAAGTTTAGCCAGAATGCCCCCTGGAAGCCAAGATGACTAGACTTCATCTCTCTTACTTCATACATATTGCCAAGGGGACCCAGTCTCTTGAGAAGGGTATCATGTTTAGTAAAATAGAGGGTTGTGAATGAAACAGAAAGCACCAAACGAAGATGGAAGGAATATACAAAATAACTGTATCAAAAAGAAATAGTTGATGTTCAGCCACATTAAGAAGTAGCGTATGGTCACTAACCAATGATACTGAAGGAAGAAGTCCAAGGTGCACTGAAGGTGTTGGCAAAAAACAAGGCTGCAAAATCGATAGAATACAAATTGAAGTATTTTAATAAACGAGTGCAGCATTAGAGTCACTCACTCATCAACACCATGAAATCTGAAACGCAGCTACCTGACCAACTGATTGGAAGAAGTTCATATGTGTGCCCATTCCAAAGAGAGATGACCCAATGGAATGCAGAAGTCATTGGATAACACCGTATGCGAGTATGATTTTGTCAAAGATATTTTCTAAATGGCTGCAACCATACATTTACAAGGAACTGCAGAAATTTCAAAACAGATTCAGAGGAGGATGTGGAATGAAGATATGATTTCTGAAGTGAGATGGATCTTAGCTAAAAGCAAAAAAATACCAGAGAGATGTTTTCCTGTGCTTTATTGACTATGCAAAGGCTTTCAATTGTGTGGATCATGATAATCTATGGACAACATGTTGGAGAACGAGTATTCTGGCATACTTAATTGTGCTCATAAGGAACCTGTGCATAGACCAAGAGGCAGTCATTTGAATAGAACTAGGGGACAGTGAATGGTTTAAATCAGTATTTGTATTATTTTATCATGTTTATTCAATATTTATGTAAATCAAATAATCAGAGAAACTGGAATACACAAAAAAGGACTTGGCATCAGGATTGAAGGAAGACTAATGAACAACTGTGATTTGCAGATGATACAGTGGTGCTTGCTGAAAGAGAAGAGGATTTGAAAAAGCTGATTGTTATGGGTTGCACCACAACATAAAGAAAACAAAAATCTTCACCACTGGACCACTACGTAATAATATGCTAAATGGAGAAAAGACTGAAGCTGTCAAGGACTACATTTTACTTGGATCCACCATCAGCACTCATGGAAGCAGCAGTCAAAAAATCAAAGGATGTATTGCATTAGGCAAATCTGCTGCACAAAACCTTTTTAAAGTGTTCAAGAGCACCAATGTCAGATTGAGGATTAAAGTGTGCCTGACCCAAACCATGGTATTTTCAACAGTTTCATATGCATTTGAAAGTTGGACAATAAAAAAGGAAGACGCTAGAAGAATGGATGAATTTGATTTATGGTGTTGGAGAAGATTTGTGTAAATCTCCAGGGACTGGTCCTACCTGAAAACATTTTCAAAATATGAGAGACAAAGTCTCTCCTTGGAGGCCAGGATGGAAAGACTTTTTCTCTCATCTTTTAGAAACGTTTTCAGATAGGATCAGTCCCTGGAGAAGGACATCATGCTTGATAAAGTGAAGGGTCAGCAAAAAAATGAGAAGACCCCCAAGGAGGTGGACAGATACAGTGGAATCAACAGTGGGCCCAAACTTAGTCACAATTGTGAATATGTCATGGGACCATGCAGTGTTTCATTCTGTTTTGCATAGGATTGTTATGAATCAGAACCAACTTGATGGCACCTAACAACAACATACCATGACTTACATTTTGATGCTCAAATAAAAATATAGTTAAGTTTACTAGAAACTCTCCTCAATATAAAATTTGTTACAAAGGAGTCAGTGTTTGAGGGCCTATTTTGAGCACTATGGAAGATTATTATTATTTGCTGAAACAGAAAGTAATAACTTACAGAATAATTTCACACATAACAATAAAGATCCCCCTCTATAGCTGAAAAAATTTACATAGAATAATTAACCCCTTCACCGAGATATGTACAAGCTTTACCTGCATTTGGTGGAGACCTCGCTTAAAGGGGAAAGGATCCTTGGGTATGCTGAAGAGCCTTACTATCTCTGGTTCATCATGGAGTTCTGTGAAGGTGGAGACCTGAATCAGTATGTCCTGTCTCGAATGCCACACCCAGCCACTAACAAAAGCTTCACGCTACAACTTACAAGCGCCATAGCCTTCTTGCACAAAAACCACATCATGCACAGGGACCTAAAGCTAGACAACATCATCAGCACAGCGTGGTCTGTCTCCCCCATCCTCAAGATGGCCGACTTTGAACGGAGCAAGGACTGTGCTGGGCTGGCTCCATGAGGCAAAGAGGGCAATCAAGACAACAAAAATGTGAATGTGAATAACACTGCTGTCTTCAGCCTGAGGCTCAAGTCTGAGAGGGACACTATACTGCCAAGGTTGACATCTTTGCCCTGGGCATTATCATCTGGTCAAAGTTCTAACGAATCACTTTCATTGACTCTGAGACCAAGAAGGAGCTCCTGGGGACCTACATCAAACAATGGTCCTAGATTGTCCCAGTTGGTAAAGCACTGCTAGAAAACCCAAAGAAGGAATTTCACAACCCCCAGAAACTCAGAACTTGCATGTCTGACGGGATCAAGCAGCTCTTGAAAGATATATTAGCTGCTAACTCACAGGACCGGCCTGACGCCTTTGAAGTTGAAACTAGATTGGACCGTGTCACATGTGCTGCTTAAAATTCAGGGCAAAACATCTTGGGTTTTTCAAACTAGGTTGACCCCTCAGGACCCACAGTCTCATGTCTCCCATAGAAGAGAGCAGAGGGTACAGTTGGTGGCTTGGCTGGTTGGAGATAGGCGATCTTCCCACGGCTGGATCTCTGCATCACTGCAGTTTTGATGTCCACTGAGGATTGTTTCTTAATTCATTGGATGAGTCAACATGTGTGGCTAAATAATATGTGTAGCAGAGTACAATCTTCATCTTTTATGTAGTAATGAGGGCAAGATAGGTGTTCTTGGTATATTAGCCCCTAAGTCTACATATTACATTATTGCTTGCATATTGTTTTCTTTTCTTTACATTTACATATGCAACCACTATGGCTTTGATCTCAAGTAGACAATTTATCTAAGATGGGTAAAGAGGCTAAAACATCAAGTATGCAGAAATTGCAGTCCATTTGGTAATGTGCAGAATTGAGTAACAGTTTCAGTACCAACCTTTTCTTTATTATCAGTTTCTTTCTTTGAATAGAAAAGAAACGCCATGCACTAAACGATACAGTTCACAAAAAGCAGACTTGTGCCTAACGATCTATACAGACATATAATCAAGCAGTAATTGTAAACGTAGCTGATATGTGACTGGAGTACAGTGTTAATGAAATTTCACAGCAGTTCTGGTAAGATGGTGATGGTTATTAAAGCTGACCCCCTTCAGCAAAGTAAATTGCCTTAGGTTTTAATTTTATTTTGACAGGATCCTTTATTACTTTTTCTGAAATCAATATTGACACATACAGCACACTGCAGAAAAAAATTAAACAATGCTCTACTTTCAGCAGTGCAAATCTGAACAACAACAGGTGGTTTATATTTTTAGTTGCTACATATATCATCCACTGCACAAAAATTATATGTGACACTTTGGAAAAGTGTGATGCATGCATTAATGTATTAAGTGCATTTAATGTAGGCATGGACTTTATATCTAAATATGAAAGGTGGTAAGATCTGTCATCACTTTTGAAGGCTTCCTTGAATTGAATAATTAAGAAAGGCTATTTAAATGCTTTAAAAAAAATCTTATGTACTGATCCTATAGCTAAATATACAAGCAATATAATAACAATTTTAAATGTAGGTATTACTATCTCAGTGAATACAATACCATTTGGTACATAAAATTAATCTTAAAGATTATTATATTTAATCAGAAAATCTAGAGCTCCTTTAGTTATTTAATTAATCAAAGTTACACAGGTAAGCAGTAACAGAACCTGATCCTGTATGCTGTTTCTGAATTATCACTCCCTCAAATTAGACATTTTAGCAATTAAGATGACTGAACATTTTCAACAAATATTCAAATAAGAATGTATATTAAAATAATTCATTAACTCAGTACTTTTATTATTTCTATCTATATTCGATGAACGACTTTTTTTTCTTTCTTGAAAAATATTTATTTTTATACTTCTCTTGGTAAAGTATTAGTAAAATAAGACTTGTATCTTTGTAATTATAACATACATTTTGAAAAATAAAATTCACCAGTAATGTTATTTCTACAATTGAGTGTTAAGGGACAAAACCCCTCTAATGAGCAGGTAAACATTCATACGTTTTTCTCATCTGGATAAAGCAGTTTTTAGTGACTGTATTTATCACCACACCCCTAACTTCAATATTCTTTTTAAGTCTCCATTTGTCTGTGCCCAACACTTCTATAACTCTTCCAGCCATCCTGAGATTGTTTTTCTTACACCTTCACTGGACTATATTTTCATTTACCAAAAACATCCTTACAAAGCTCATATTCAGTTTCCTATGTTCTACTCCATTCTAAATGTTCCCAAACATAATGCGGCATCAAGGCCTTCATTCTCTGAGGAGTAGACCCACTGAGCAATATTCAATTTAATCTCTCTATATGTTTCTGTCTTTACTAACATTCCTAGTGTTTTCTTCCACTACTAATAACCTATAGGCAGAGAGTTCTCCTAGATCTTTCTGTTCTTTCCCTTTCCACATCTATGCACCTTGCTTTTTAAGGTATGTTCCTCCTTCTTCCACATTGTCTTTTTTTGTTTGTTTGTTTTTTGTATTGGCATTATTCTAAAAATTGCAAATCATTGGTTTTCATATTTAATTAGATACTATTGAATTATTGTCAATAACTCTATTTTTAAAAAGCATATATATGATCAAAATACTTATAACTAGAAAAAAACACTCAAAACTAAATTTGTTATTTTTCTAAAATACATCACTAAAATCGGAAGCATCCTGGAGTCTCTTGTGATTAACCATATGAATTGGAATTAATGTGACATATATATTAAAATAGGGGCTCAGATAGTGTAGTGGTTACAAGTCAGGCTGCTAACCTCAAGGTCAGCTGTTTAAAACTACCAGCCATTTGATAGGAGAATGATGAGACTTTGCTCCCATAAAGATTTACAGCCTTGGAAACTCTATATAGGGTTGCTATGAGTTGGAACTGACTCCACGGCATATCACCACCACCACCACCAACTACATCACCACCACTCCTGCCAACACCATCATGTATTAAAATGTAGTCCTGGTGTGACACTGCAGGAAAAAGCACTGCACTGCAAGATAGGTTTTAACCCCAAGGTCGATGGTTCACACTTCTTGAAAACCCTATACAGGGTCACAATGAGTGTGAACTGACTTGATGGCACTTAACAATAGCATTTAGTAAAATGTAATTTTTTAGAGCTGTGAAAGAATATGGAAAATAGAATACACTGTCAAAAGTTAAATTAATTAGCTTGATTTTATGGTAGTAGGCAAATATAAAAATTAAGTCTTAAATTATAATTGCTAACCTGTACATAAAACTCGTATTTACTTTGTGTAAAAGCATGACAAAAAATCTTTCGAAGCTGTGAAACACTACCATTATGTTTATGCTCACTAAGCAGTGTACCATAATTATTTAACTACAGTTTCAATGTTTTCATGTATGCAGCATTGCTGAGCTATTAGAAACCTGGTATTACTGTGTTCTTTTTCAATTACCTGAACATCCCCAGGGTCCAAGTGGATGAATAAGTTTTCGAGGAGTGCTGAGTCCTATTAGAAAAGATTGTTACTACTTCTTCCACTGTATGAACCTGTTTTTGCTGGTGTTTGTTTAGCAAGTTTAGATGCTTTATGAAGTCAATGATTAAAAGCTTTTTAAAATGTTAAATATAATGGGTATATAGCTATTATCTTCCTATAATTATGTTATTCAACACTTTATATACAAACTTAGGGTCATTATAAAATAAATATTTCTTGTTTTATCTGAATAATGTCATTTTTTTTCTCTCCAAACATGAGAACACTTGTTTACTCACTACACTGATAATTTACAAAGAGTGAATACGTTTAAATTGCAGCATATGGGATTCAAATTAGAAATAAATATGATTATTCCTCATAGCAGAGAGTGTTAAGTAAGATACCTTACTTGTGGTCATTTTGTTATCTGAAGACTTAAATTATATATTTTACTTTCAGTTGTAGGTATTTAATTGGCTTCCATAGAATACTGCTGTGGCGCTATAAGATAAAAGAGTTTCTGAGGAGTGGCTGATGAGTTTGAACTACTGACCTTATGGTTCAAACTGACCTTGCAGTTAAGTGCTTATCCTACATTTCCACACAAGGACTTGTCAGATGAGCACTGGACTGCTAACCACAAAGTCAGCAATTCAAACCCACCAAGTGTCACTCAGAAATGCTATACAGTGTTGCTATGAGTCAGAACTGACTTGATCACACTTAACAACAATAGCAATATGATAGAAAGAAAGGAAAATGGATAAAATTATTCTCAATATCAGTTTTCATTTTTTAAGAAAATAAATGTATCAAATAAAAAATGAATTTTGTCACTCACCTAGATAATTTTTTATTGTCATAATAACGAAATGTTTTATTCTGCCAAAAACTTTGGCATTGATATTGCTGTTGCTGATAAGTGCTATGGAGTCTGATCTGACTCACAGCAACCTTTATATAGCATTTCCAAGGCCATTAAACTCTACTGAATCAGAAGCCTCATCTTTCCCCCTCAGAGCAGCTAGTGCATTGAACTATTGACTCTGTGGTTAATAGCCCAATATGTAACCCTTTTCACCACGAGGGCTATCTTAGGGACAGAGTAGGAACCTAACAGTCAGCCTATCTGTACCCCAACACCTGCCAACTGAATCAACAATTCTAGAAAACTGAGCTTAGCACACCTTCTGAGAAACAGTGCAGGGCTAGGCCACCACAACTTGTACAACTGAACAATATATGCCACCTAGACCCTCCCACAAATCAGAATTAAACTTGACGGAAACAAGCCATAAAACCTATCTAGAAAGAGAAAAAAGAGAAAGCCAGAGCTCTATGACCGTGTCTCCTCTTCTGAGAAGAGTACTATTCATAACTTAATAAATCTTGCTTGTTACTTGCTGCTTTTTGTCTGAGTGTGCTGTTTGTGCCAATCTGAAGTGGGTCTTGCTAGACCGACAGAAGTCAAGTTAAGGGACCCTAACAGGCTCTAATTGACCTATCCAAATTTCATCATCCTTTTCTTCATATTAAAAAAAAATAAAATTAAAATGAAAAACCAAAAAAATAACCATTGTAGCCATGTTGATTCTGACTAGCAGTGACACTATAAAACAGAGTAGAACTGCCCTGTGGGGTTTCCAGGAATACTGTAATTACAGGAGCAGACTGCAATAACTTTCTCCAAAGGAGAAGCTGTAAGTTGAATAGCCAAGCCTCTTGTTAGCAGCCGAGGCTTTAAACACCATGATACAATGGCTCTTTTGCTTGAGATAAAACTAATTTCCTTGGGGTAAAACATGCTCACAGCTAAAATAAATTATTTCTGTGCCTCCTATGGAGGCCTGATGCAGCACTGCAATATAATGCACTGTAATGCAAGGTTGGGTTGAACTACAAGTTTGGTAGTTCAAACTTACCAGCCATTCCTCAAAACCCTATACAACAGGGGTGAAATCATTTGGCCTGGCCCTGACAGACAACCACAGTTTCAGCCATCACATTGGTGGTGGTGGTGATGTGCTGTGGAGTCAGTTCTGACTCATAGCGACCCTACATAGGCTTTTAGAGGCTGAAAATCTTTACTGGAGCAGAAAACCTCGTCTTTCTCCCACAGAACAGCTGGTAATTTTGAACTGCAGACGTCTAGGTCAGCAGCCTGACTTATAACCACTACGCTGTCAGAGCTCCTCAACCATTGCATTGTTGTTGTTGTCAGGTGCCATCGAGTCGGAACCGACTCATAGTGACCCCATGCACAGCAGAACGAAACAATGTCCGATCCTGGGCCAACCCCACCATCGCTGCCACAGGATACCATCAATGATGCCACCTGGCTGATCCATCTCATTGGGGGTCTTCCTCTTTTTCTCTGACCCTCCATCTTACCCAGCATGACATCATTCTCCAGCGACTGTTCTCTCCTGACAATATGTCCTAAAGTATGAGAGACGAAGGTTAGCCATCCTGGCCTCCAAGGAGCACTCTGGCTGCACTTCTTCCAAAACAGATCTATTGGTTCTTTTGGCAGTCCATGGCACTTTCAGTATTCTCCTCCAACACCACAACTCAAAGGCATCAATTCTTCTAAGACCTTCCTTATTCACTGTCCAGCTTTCACATACATCCATATGAGCTTAACAATAGCCATTGCATTAGGGGTCAGTTAATTAAATGTTTCACCAAATATACCAGGCTAATGTTTAAGTTGATAATTTTTGTATTGCCCATGGATGGTATTATAAATATCCAGCTGGCACTTGGCAAAAAAAGGTTCCTCAACCCTACCATACAGTGTCCTTATAAGTTGGAAATGACTCAAGTGAAGGCATTTAATAATAACAGATGAATGTGGTCACATGATAGAGATATGGCTCCTGAAATGCTAAAGAAAATCATTAAGTGGAAGTGTCTCAAAATCTTTAAAGGAGAGACTGCTTGACTTATCTATACTGTTTTTTTCCTCTTTAGGTTCCCTCTTCTTTGTGTATTAAGACAGATGACAGCTGTAATACCAGATGCCATCTTGCAAAAGTGAAATTCAGGAATACTTGTAAGAATGACAAAGCAGAAATGTATAAAACATTTGAGTTTCTGAAAATATTGTTGAGTCACTATGGCATCCTGTACACTCCTATGCCACTACTGTTTTAGTTAGGGATTGAGTATGTTGCACGTAACAGGAAAAAAAAAAAAAAAATCAATAGCTTGAACAAGATAGGGGTGTATTTTTATCTAACAAATGAATCTAGAAATCTTAATGACTTAATGCAATACATTGACGTTTGTGTCTCATAAAGTCGACAGCCATTTTTCAAAATTCTGAGTACAGCTCTGTCAAGTGTGCTAGTAGTGCTAGTATAGGTAAAGAAGTGATATGAAGGAGCTGTCCTTTATTTTTGTTTTGTGTTTTAGGGATAGCATTGGATTCTAAGTGAAAACATTTAAGGATTGAAACTAATCACCTTTTCTATCTTTAAGTAAATATTGTTAATACAATTATCTCAGGATTTTATTCTGTATTTCATCAAAATATTTACATGTGGGACATGAGGCTATATAAAATAATTCCTTATGAAGCTTTAATATTTAGCTGCATCTATAATTCTATCTTCCTTTTCATTCCTGATACTGGTTATTATACCTGCCCTCCTTTTTTTAAAATATCAAATTTAACTAAGATTTGTCACCTTTTTAAGTTGTTTTTTCTTTTTTTCAAGAATCTGGCTTTGCTAATCCTCTCCAGTATAATTTGTATTATTCCTTATTTTTCATATTCTTAGAGTTTGGCTTTCTATATTTTTGTAACTTTTTTTGATGTATAGTTTTTCATTAATTTTTAGCCTCTGTTGTTTTCTAGTGAAATTATTTACGACTACAAATTTTCCTGATGACAATATTTTAGCCACATATGGTGACATTCATATATTTATAAGAATTCAATTCTACATGTGTTTGCTTTTGTTGCTATTTTTTATTTGATATATAAATTATTTCCATGTATGATTCTTAATTTCTGAACAGAATTTCTTCCTAGGAATTTTTTTGCTATTGAATTTTTATGTTAATTTAATGTCAATCAGAATATAATATGTATGCTTTCAATTATTTAAAACTTGGTAAGATTACTTTATTAACAACTACGTATTCGATTTCTATAATTACACAATGCGTGTTAGAAGAATATGTATTCTCTATTTTGCAGTTGCTATGTTCTATAGAAACTATATGGTGCTTTAAGTTAAGCAATGGACTGCTAATCACAAAGTCAGTGATTTGGACCCATTGGCCACTCCTCGGAAAGCATATACAACTTTGCTATGAATCAGTACAGACTGGATGACACTTAACAACAAGTCAAGGTTCTTATTCATAATATTCAAGTCATGTGCATTTTTGTTTATTTATTACATGATATGTTGTAATATCTCATAGTTACTGGCCATCTGGGTAGATCTGCATTAAGGTTCATAATGCTACAAAATTATTTAATCTTCTTGGTGAATTGAAGCTTTTATCATCATCACTGTAGTTAAGAGCTATCAAGTCACTTATGACTCATAAATATAAGTTAATCATTTATCAAAGTAATGCTTTTCTCCTTAAAGTCTATTTTATGTTAATGATATAGATCTAGCTATATCAGCTTAATTACCTAATATATGTATGATATATTTTCTGTTGCATTATGTTCATGCTGTTTGAACTTTATGTTTATATATATCCTCTTGAAACAGAAAAGAGCTAAATTTATTTTTATCTAAACTGAGAAATCATTGCCATTTAACAGAAGAATTTTCTCTGCCACCATTTACTAAAATTACTGGCATATTTGGACTTATATCCAGAATCACAGAAACTCACAAGCCACCACTCATCTATAGTTTGTCTTACTGTGGTTGCTGTGATTCTGGAAGCTATGCCATGGGTATTTTAAATACAAGCAGGGTCACCCATGGTGGACAGGTATCTGATGAGTTTCTAGAAGAAGACAGACTAGAAAGAAGGAAAGACAAATTACTTCCAAATATTTAGTCTCTGAAAACCTTATGAAAAGCAGAGAAACACTGTCAGGTATGTTGTTGTTGTTGTTGCTGTCAGGTGCCATCGAGTCGGAATCGACTCATAGCGACCCCATGCACAACCTCACTACCGCTGCCACACTTGAGTCCATCAATGATGCCACCTGGCTGATCCATCTCGTTGGGGGTCTT
>NW_006408821.1:2289022-2289591 GCF_000296735.1 Chrysochloris asiatica
GTTCTGTTCGAACAACTGCTTCTTGGTCTAGGTACAGATTTCTTAGAAGTACAATTAAGTGTTCTGGAATACTCATACTTCTCAATATTGTCAGGTATAGTGCTGTAAAATGAGCTCCTTAGGTTAGAAGGCATTCAAAATGCGACTGAGGAAGAGCTGCCTCCTTAAAGTACAGTTGACCATGATGACACGAATGCAGTAAAGCCCATGTGAGTAAAACCCTTGGGACCTTCATTTATTGATGAGGCACAACTCAAAATAAAGAGAAAAAGCTGTAAAGATCCATTAATAATCATAAAATGGAATATACGAAGTATGGATCTAGGAAAATTGGAAACTCTCAAAAAATGAAATGGAATGCATAGACATTGATATTTTAGGCATTAGTGAGCTGAAATCGATTGGTATTGGCCATTTTGAGTCTCACAACCACATGGTTTAAATGACTAATTGAAGAGGAATGGTGTTGCATTCATTGTCAACAAGAACATATCAAGATCTGTCATAAGGTACAATGCTGTCTGTGATAGGAAAATATGCATGAGCCTACAGGGAAGACCAGTTAATAC
>NW_006408821.1:2290244-2295692 GCF_000296735.1 Chrysochloris asiatica
TGTCTCCATCTCTGCCTCCATCTCTGGCTTTGCTACTTCTCTGGATAAGGTCCTGCATTCTACTTCTGCTCTTCTCCCTTGATTGTCCTAGGGTCCTCTGTTTCTGGACTGTAATATTAACCACTCCCCTGTTTTTATTACAAAACTTCCACCTTTACAATTGTGACAGTCGCAATTAGTTGTGATAATAATTATTCACTTTTGAATCATAGGAATCTTATCCCCATCTCTTTTTACCAGACCCATCTAGACAAGATGAAAACTATTCGGTGGGAACTCTTTCTCCACCCACCTCCCATACTCTTAAACTAAACTCCCTCTTAAAACTTTGTAAGCCAGTCATTTTGTGCCTTTAATACCCCCTTGTTTTAGGTAGCCAGTGTCTAAGTTGCCCATCCCTATATACCCTGTGTACAGAGAAGATAGCATTGATACTTGATGTGAAGATGCCTTCCCTTTCTGTTGGTATTTAGAGTTACTACCTCCATGAGTATAAGTCAGGTTCATCATATTGTAGCAATTTATGCACGTTTCCTTTAGAAAAAAAAAAAAATGTAATCTTCCTCTAGTCAAGTTCTGATTATCAAGCCATCATGACGAAGTCAAATGGGTACTGTCTGCAAGTTTGGGTGTTCTTGTGCATCTCCTCTCACTTCATATTAGCTGGATGCTTCACTCTCAGCTCTAGCCCTCTGTGGCTATGTCCTTGTCCATGGGCTCAAGTGTCCCTAGATCTCACCAGACTTTGGAACAACCAGTCCTTCCTTTTCTCTCTCTCATCTCCAGGTCAACAGGAATCTGTGGATTGTGTTTGAGCTCAGCTCATTTCTTCATTGCTGCCTTTCCCCCTTTCACTCACCAGTAGACTTTTGTGTTGTTTTTTCTTGATGGTCTTTCTTTGAAGATGTATATTCTCTTGCTCTAGTTGTTCCAGGCTGATCTGCTTGTCCTTGACAGTGGGAATATCCCACCTCAGAAGGTTCTGGATGGGACTCAGGATTCCATCTAACATCCTAAACTCTGCAGAAACATTGCAAGAGGCCTATTTCACTGGGCAAGTTCTAGAACCCATTTTAGGTATTCCAATCAATTATAGGCTGAAGACGGGTTTACAAGTTTTCAGTAATCATGTTTACCAACATTCCTTTCTATCTCACTCAAGTGTCTATTTTACAATACTAGTCAAGGAAACCAATATTCATAAGACATTCAAGCATTTTAGTATTATGTCCCCTCTTCAATCTATGCCTAGATCCCTGTATAACAGAAGACTGTTGTTCCAAGGTTGAGCATGCATCAATATTTACCTCTGTCTCACTTAAGCCATGCAAACCTGTCTCAGTGTTCCCCTATCTATCTTGTTCTTCCACCCCATCCCACTTCTTATATTGCCCTCCCCAGCACCTGAACTAAGCCCACTGTTGTGGTTACCTTATATTCCATTAACTCTTCCCTCCATTTAAGACAGTCTATTTTATCCTATATTCTACCTGACCTTCTCACCACTTGGATCTCTGTTCTTGTGTTTACCTTATTCCACTTTGTAATTGTTTTGATCATAGACTGACCTCCCAGATTTTTCATTCTTATAATTTTATTCTGTTCTTGATTCTTTTATTTGTCAATTGAGTTCAGGGTGTTGCTGCTATGTACATCGTTCTCTGGTGTTGTTTGTTCTGGTTGGTTCTCAGTCCACTGAGCTACTTTTAGGATATTTTTCATAAGGCAGTTGACTTTGGGAAAATCTTTTATCTTCTGTTTATCCTGAAATGTTTTGATTACACCATCGTATTTGATTGACAGCTTTGTTGGATAGAAGATTCTTGGTTGACAGTTTTATTCTTTCAGGCTTTTATATATGTCTTTCCATTGCTTTCTTGTCTGCATGGTTTCTGCTGAGAGATCCAAGCTTAATCTGATTTGCTTGCTTTTGTATGTTACACTTATCTTTTCCCAAGATGCTTTCAGGATTCTGTCCTTATCTTTGAATTTGGAGAGCTTGATTATTATATGTCTTGGTAATTTTATTTTAGGGTCTATCCTTCCTGGGGTTTGTTGAGCATCTTTAATCCTTATCTTTTTGTTTTTCAGGATGTTAGGGAAATTTTGTTCCAGAAGCTCTTCAACTATCTCTTTTGTGGACTTGCGTGATTCTTCCTGTTCCAGAATGCCGATAATCCTTAAGTTATTCCTCTTCATGTTGTCCAACATGACTCTTAGGCCTTCTTCAGATCTTTTTATCCTTTTTGGTGCTTGCTCTTTTTATTAGTGTTGACAGATTTATATTCTAGCTCACTAGTTCTGTCTTCTATCTCTTCAATTCTACTCCTTTGCCATTTGTAAGTTTTGAATTGCTTCAAATGCTGTATCTATCTTATTTGATTGTTCCTGTAGTGCTTTTCTGACTTTTTTCTTATTTTTTCAACTCCATAGTATAGTGTTTTGATACATTTTATAATCTTTTTTTTGAATTCCTTCTCAGGCATTTCCAAAGCCTGCCCATCTTCCAGTATGGAGTGTAGGTCAACTTCTAGATTATTTATCTCAGTCACTTTTTCTCGTTTCTGGACATGTGCTTATATGGTCATCTGTTTCTGTTTTTTAGGCATATTCAGGAGTTATTTGTGGTCTTAATACTTAGATGGGTGTGTATTTTTGTATTTTTTATGCTTTCTGATTGCCTCCAGGAAGATGTGATCAGGAGATGGGCTTCCCTTTTCACTCTTCTTCCTGAGGAATTTCAAGATATCACTGTTGGTCATTGTAACATAACTCAGGATTTAATTTTCAGCCTATTTCCTTTTTAGACTGCCTGTCCCATTCCATAATCCCTGTTCAGGCTTTTTTCCTAGTAATAAACAGTTGGGTTGACTGTGGCTGTTTTGCAAAGCCATTTGGTTTTAAGTGGAAACTGTAACTTTAAATATCGAGATCTGTACACATGTGTAGTAGAACACTCAGGGGCTGGAAGTGGGGTGTTCACACACTCAGAAAACCCTTCTAGTCACCTGAATGGAGGTGCACAGACAGGAAGAGACCAATAAAAAGTTACCAAAAAAGAGCAATGTCCACACCTTTATCTCCGTGGTTCTGTCAGGTATCCATGGTTACTCTGATCCTTCCCCCTCTTAGTCTTGCCCAAGATGGCAGCTCCAGGAGCAGCTGAGCATCTTGAATTTGAAAGCAATAGATTTCTTGCTTCTGCTACAAATTCCACTGGCTGTAAGCCTTCCAACCTTCTAAATATTCATTATATGTGGTTCTGAGTTCTGGGACAATTCCCTGAACATACTTGGTCTGGTATTCTGTGTTGTTGTTGATGGAGTTCCTCACTGCACTTCCAACCAATCCACTCTTTTGTTTGGTATCCTCAAATACCTTTTTAAAACAGCATATGAGATGACTATACACATGAACTTCACTGGTTAGAATACACAGAAATATTGACTACATCTGTGTAAAGGGAAGCTGGAAAAGCTCTATATCATCTACCAAAACAAGGCCAAGGACAGACTGTAGAACAGACCATCAATTGCTCATAGGAAAATTCAGGCTAAAGTTGAAGAAAAGGAAAACAAGTCCACAAGAACCAAAATATGATTTTGAATATATCCCACCTGAATTTACAGATCATCTGAAGAACAGATTTGATACATTGGGCACTAAAGTCTGAAGATCAGAAGAGTTGTGGATGAAATCAAGAACATCATACAGGAAGAAAGCAAAAAGTCATTAAGAAGAAAATAAAGAAGGAAACAATCAAAATGGATGTCAGAAGAGACTTTGACACTTGATTTCCACTGTAGAAATGCTAAAGCAAATGGAAGAAATGAGGAGGTACAAAGGCTGAACAGAACATTTCAAAGGTCAGTTCAAGAAGACAAAGTCAAATATTACAACAAAATGTGCAAAAATCTGGAGTTAGAAAACCAAAAAGGAAGAACACGCTCAGTATGCCTCAAGCTAGGGGAACTAAAGAAAAAAATTTAAGCCTCAACTTCAGTTATTGAAGAAATATCTGGGCAAATTATTGAATGATAGAGAAAACATCAAAAGAAGATAGAAGGAATACACAGAATCACTACACCAAAATGAAATGGACAATGTTAACCATTTCAAGAGGTAGCATATAATCAAGAGCCAATGATACTGAAGGCAGAAGTCCAACGTGCATTGACGGAATTAGCAAAGAACAAGGCACTGGGAATTGATGTAACAAAAATTGAAATCTTTCAACAAAGTGAGGCGGCACTTGATGCACTCACTCATTTATGTCAGGAAGTTTTCAAAACAACTATTTGACCAACTGATTGGAAGAAATCTGTGTTTGTGGCCATTCCAAAGACAAGTGACCAAATGGATTGTGGAAATCATCAGACAATATATTTGATATCTCATGAGAGTAAAGTTTTACTAAAGGTAATTCAGAAATGGCTGCAATGATACATTAACAGAGAAGTTCCAGAGGTTCAAGCCATTTTCAAAAGAGGACATGGAATGAGGGATAGCGTTGCTGACGTCTGTTCAATCTTGGCTGAAAGGAGAGAATACCAGAAAGTTGTTTACCTGTGCTTTATTGTCTATGCAAAGGCCTTCAATAATGTGTATCATAACAATCTACGGACAACATTACAATGTATGAGTATTCCAGAATACTTAATTGTGCTCATGAGGAATTTATACATAGAACAAGAGGCAGCTGTTCAAACAGAACATGGGAATGCTGAATGGTTTAAAATTAGGAAAGGTGTGTGACAGAAGTATATTCTTTCAACATACTCATTCAACCTTTATGCTGAGTGAATAATCTGAGAAGTTGGGTTATATGAAGGAAAACAAGGCACCAGGATTGGAGGAAGACTCGTTAACAACCTGTGATATGTACTTGATACAATTTTGCCTGCTGAAAGTGAAGAGGATTTAAAACATTGCTGAAGATTAAGAAAAAACCATAGCCTTCGGTATGGATTGCATCTCAATGTAAAGAAAAAAAATCCTCACTATTGGACTAATAAACAACATTCTTATCAATGGAGAAAAGATTAAAGGTGTCAAAGACTTCATTTTTCTTGGATCAACCATCAACACTCATGGAAGCAGCAACCAAAAATATCAAACGATGTATTGCATTAGGCAAATCTGCTGCACAAGACCTTTTTATATTATTGAAGAACTGTCGGGGACGACATATGAAAGCACTCAGAAGCTGTGACCCTGTGACAAGATGTATGAAAATCCCATTCCAGAGTCCTCCTCAGAATTGTGAATCATGGACCCTGAGGACTAAGGAAGTGACCTCCTGACGTCCCGGGTTCACATGGACCCTGAGGGCCAAGGAAGTGTCCTTCTGATATCCCGGGTTCATAGGTTTTTGCAAACTCACTGGATGGCTACCTCTGTGCAATTCTCTTTAGTCTTAATATTGTTCATTCTGTACTTGTTCTTTAT
>NW_006408821.1:2296052-2297131 GCF_000296735.1 Chrysochloris asiatica
AAAAAAAAGGTTTTAGAGCAGAACTACTCAGGTTTGTAAATAAGGTGGAATGGTAAATTCTGGGAGTATTGTCTTAAAGGACAATGGTGGCAGCCCCCTCAGACCGCCCTTGGGTATAATCAGTTTTATCCAGATGCTCTTCCCCCTGAAGGAATATGGAAATGTGATGATAGAGAGCATTTGGATAGAAGATAAGGAATGTGAAGGTGAGACCTCACCCTCTTGGAAAGGTTGAGACTCGTCTCTCACCTTCCCTGGGACTGTAACAAGAAAAGATTACTAACTTAACAAATAAAGCTAAATTTTTGAAAAGAAGAAAGGATTACTAGCTTAACAAATAAAGCTTAATGTTTGAAAGCAAGAAAGGATTACTAGCTTAACAAATAAAGCTAAATGTTTGAAATCTTGTTCAAATGAATATATTTGCAAAGCAGAGAAAAAACAGTTTAAATCCCTTCAGAAATTATAAAATAACCTTTATATGAGCTTTTAAGTCTTTCACCTTTACCCACTAGTGATTAAGTGTTAAAAGTATGTTAGACGTCCTTGAGTAACTACAAGTTGCTGGGTTTGGTCATATAGGCCTAAAGGTTAATCTGTAATAGTTTACTTGGCCTTTCCCTATAGAGATAAAAATGTTAGATTAGTAAGAAACTCATGATGTATTCGGAAATTATCTTAAAGATTGTCTCTGTGAATCATTAAGCATTGTCTTATCTGAATAATCACATTCTTCTACTGTAAAGATCTCTTCCTTAAAAAAAGTTAATAAAAGGCTGGGGTTTGGCTAGTTCTGTGTGCAATGTCTGCAGCAGAACTGTCTGCCCGTCAGCTTGCATCATATCTGTGTGTCTGTCTCTTTGAGTCTGTATTGTCTCTTTGTCTATATGCTATATCTTTCGCCTACCAGACCTTCCAACTTCGTGAAACCCACTTCCCTGTTGAGGCTGGACCCAGAAAAAGAACAAAGATGTCAGCTTGAGGACTAAGTGACACATGACCTAAATCATGGTATTTTCAATAACCTCATATACATGCTACACATGGACCTCGCCAGATGGAACACATAAAAATCAAAT
>NW_006408821.1:2298003-2298589 GCF_000296735.1 Chrysochloris asiatica
GGCCCAGGATCGAACATTGTTTCGTTCTGCTGTGCATGGGGTCGCTATGAGTCGATTCCGACTCGATGGCACCTGACAACAACAACAACAACATATACATGCAAAAGCTAGACAGTAAATAAGGAAGATAGTAGAAGAATTGATGCATTGGAGTTATGGTGTTAGATATATTAAAAGTAGAATAATTAAAAGCAGAATATTAAAAATACCCTGGGCTGCCAAAGAAACCAACAGATCTGTGTTGTAAGAAGTGCAGCCAGAGTGCTCCTTGGAGGACAGGATGGCCAGACTTCATCACTCAGACTCCAGACATATTGTCAGGGAAGACCAGTCACTGGAGAAGGATATCATGCTTGGTAAGGTGAAGGGTCAGAGAAAAGAGGAAGACTCCCAGCAAGATGGATTGGCCAAGTGGCAGCATGAATGGTCTCAAGTGTGGCAACAGTAGTGAGGTTGGCCCAGGACTGGGCAGTGTTTTGTTCTGTTGTGCAAAGATCACTATTAGTCAGTACTTACTCACTGACACCTAACAGCAACAACAAGCAACAAATATCTGATCTTATATTTCAACATTTATTTTCTTATG
>NW_006408821.1:2309440-2364683 GCF_000296735.1 Chrysochloris asiatica
ACAATAACAGCAAAGATGAAAAATGGAGAAGACAATAAATGCTGGCAGGGATGTGGAGAGACTGGGACACTCTTGCATTGCTGGTGGGATTGCAAAATGGTCCAACCTCTCTGAAAAACAATATGGCGTTTTCTCAGAAGGTTGAAAATAGAAATACCCTATGTTCCAGCAATCCCTCTACTCGGTATGCACACCAATGTTTATAGCAGCACTATTTACAATAGCAGAAAGATGGAGACAGCCAAAGTGCCCATCAACTGAAAAATGGATAAACAAATTGTGGTACTTACACACAATGGAATATTATGCTACACTGAAGAATAACAAGGAAGCGCAAACCACCGCATATCATGGATGAACCTTGAGGACATTATGCTAAGTGAGATTAGTCAATCACAAAAAGAGAAATACTGCATAGGACCACTACTCTAAAAGACTAAGAAAAATAAATTAGACTAAAGGGGAGTAGGGGGATGTCTTTGTTGATTGTTGGGAAGTTGGTGATGGGTGAGGTGAAGGGGGGCGGGTGGAATGAAAGGCGGGGATTGGACACAGGAGAGCTTGGGTGCTGGGGAGGGGGCAATGTACAGGGAGGGAGAGGGAAGTGGAGAATCGGGGCAGATGGGAGAGCAATTGGGCATGTTTGAAAGGGCTAAATGGGACAGAGATAAAGGACTATATATGCACAGCCTTGGAACTGCAGGGTTCTGAGATGCAGGGATTGAGTCATGGTTGGAATGGGGGGGCAGGGGGATCATGTTAAGATGCTTGACTGTTTTGTTTTTTTTAAATCTTGGTTTCCCTTGCATTATAATATAGAGTAGACACTGGAGAGGGAGAAAAAGGAATAGTCAGAAACACCACACTAGAAGGCTTGTAAGTCAGTCTTCTGCCTATGACTGATTGGAATACCTAAAATGGGGCTACAGCATACCCAGTGAACGAGGCTTCTTGAGGAGCCTTTGCAATACATAAAACTATAGGTAGAAACCGGAACCACATCCAGATCTCCAGAGATGAGAAATCTTCTCTTGAAAGGACGATCAGACCAGCCTGGAGTGGCTAGAAGAATAAAAGATACCTCTTGAAAGAAAGACCTGCAGGAAAAATGGAGGCAGATGGACTGTTACTACAAGAACAAACAAATCACTTCCCTAGGAAACATCAAGGCAAGTGGCCAGATCCTCTCAATGCAAACCCCCTTCCAAGACTAAGACTCAATGGAAATGCACGCTCTGATTGGTGACCACACACATCACTGATGGGGGGAAGTGGTAAAAGCAGCAATGAAGTGGCAAGCTAAGCCCTACAATGTTCACTGGACTTCTTTGGACCCAGTTGGGGACCTGGTTGGCAAGCAGTGTGAGGTGACCTGGGGACTCTTGGGCCCAGAGTCAGTGGCGTGGCCACGGAGGACTCAAGAGGAGAGTGGAACTACCAGCTGAAGGGAAGAGAGGGCATATATACAGGAGCGCCCACACTTGCAGATGATACCCACGTGACCTGGACCGGATGAATGGATGATCGGAGCTCAACCCGGAGAGGAAAGAAGAGGGGGGAAAAAAAAAAAAAAGAAAGAATAAGTTGATATAATCTGATGAAGTTGACCTATACCTATGGAGCCATAACTCAAAAGAGGGAACAAATACTTACAGCAAGAAGTATACACCCCCTCCACACACAGAGTGGACAGATATGGGCAACTGGGACATTGGATACTCAAATGGGGAAGAGGGGTACTACAAAGGCAAGAAGTGACTGGCTTACAAGCCTTCAAGAGGGAACCTAATGCCAGGGAGCATGGAGGAAGGCAGAATCTCCGGTAGGTACTACTCAATCTGTCTGGGTGGTGCTGTTGAAAGAAAATACAGACAGGTAACTTGTGATACTTTAGTGAATAATGCTTATCAGGACAGATTGTGAGGGTTGGAAATGCAAAGGTAGACGTTTTGTAACAAGGAAGGGAGTGATTAATTCTCCAGGCTAGGAGCGGAGGTCTCTAGGACCATCAGCGGAGAAGAGCCGAGAGCGGGACCCTACCCAGAGAAACAGATGCCTGAGAAAGAGACAGAGATGACGACATGGAGTGATGAAGTGGCTGGGGACTTTGGACCCAGACAAGGAAAGGGACTGTGGGCCAATAACTTGGGTGGGGGTGGGGGGGTTGGGAAGGGGAAGTGTAGGGGGTGGGTTTCTAGGATATACCCTTTGGTTGGTTGATGATGCATGGAGGGGATTGGAACCATGGCAATGAGATGATATACGATGGAGATGGAATGAAGGTAAGACTAAGGTTCTCCCATGTAAACTATCATATAATTCACAATAAAACATTAATATATATATATATATCCAAATCATTAAGAACTTCTAAGAAAACTGAGAATAACATACTTATAAAATCATACTTAATGTTACTATGTAGAGAACAGGAAACAAAAAGAAAGTTATTAAATCTTGTTGGCTAAGTTAAGTTATGACCTTTAATTATCTAATATTTTTCATTCCTCAAAAACAAAAATGAGAATATATTAATTCAGTATTTGCATCTAATTTTTATTGCATTTTTCTTTTTATGAAAGACTATTTGCTGTAGACAAATCTTTCTGTTTATTTAGAATGTTTTAGAAGAAAATTAGTAAGAATTTATTGTTGATCATTATGTTGTTGTTGTTGTTGTCAGGTGCCATCGAGTCAGAACCAACTCATAGTGACCCCATGCATAGCAGAACGAAACAATGTCCGATCCTGGGCCAACTTCACTACTGCTGCCACACTTGATGCCATCAATGATGCCACCTGGCTGATCCATCTCTGACCCTTCATCTTACCCAGCATGACATTCTTCTCCAGCGACTGTTCCTTCCAGACAACATGTCCAAAGTATGAGAGATCAAGTTTAGCCATCTTGGCCTCCAAGGAGCACTCTGGTTGCACTTCTTCCAAAACAGATCTATTGGTTCTTTTGGCAGTCTATGGCACTTTTAGTATTCTCCTCCAACACCAGAATTCAAAGGCATCAATTCTTCTATGATCTTACTTATTCACTGTCCAGCTTTCGCATGCGTATGAGGTTATTGAAAATACCATGGTTTGGGTCAGGCTCACCTTAGTCTTCATGCTGACATCTTTGCTCTTCAACACTTTAAAAAGGTCTTGTGCAACAGATTTGTCTAATGCAATACGTCATCCGATCTCTTGACTGCTGCTTCCATGAGTGTTGATAGTTGATCCAAGAAGAATGAAGTTGTTGACAACTTCGATCTTTTCTCCGTTGATAAGAATGTTGTTTATTGGTCCAGTGGTGAGGATTTTTGTTTTCTTGACATTGAGATACAATCCATACCGAAGGCTATGCTCTTTGATCTTCTTCAGTAAATGTTTTAATCCTCTTCACTTTCAGCAAGCAAGGTTGTATCATCTGCATATTGCAGGTTGTTAATGAGTCTTCCTCTAATCCTGATGCCATGTTTTTCTTCATAGAACCCATTATATTTCTACTTAAATCAGGTCAAGAACTTTGAGTTATAAAAGTTTTTTAGCAACATTTAGCATATTATTGATTTACCAAGAAAAGATATCTCAGATTGAATATAACTAACTTGATGGCACTTTATAACAACAACAGCAGGCTTTATTGGACTCCTGGTGTGGTGTTGTAGGATCAGCACTGGACTGAGGAACCACAAGGTCAGCACTTCAAACCTGCTTGCTGCCCCTTGGAAACCCTATATAGAGTCGCTATGCCTTAGATTTGACTTGACAGCACTTAAAGACAATGACGAGAGACTTTATTGGGAGTACTGATGTGTTGCTGTAGGATAAGTACTGGGCTGCTAACTGCAAGATCAGCACTTCATACCCACCTACTCTTCCTCAGAAACTCTATTCAGGGTCACATAGTGTCAGAACTAACTGGACAGAACGTAACCATAACAGAGGCTTTATTCATTAAGGGGATTTAGCCTGATGCAATAAAGAAATACTAGTTTTTCAGTAGCTTAAATAGGTATACAGGCAATCCCTGGGTTATGAGGAGATCCATTCCTAAATCTGTCTTTAAGTCAAATTTGTAGGTAAGTCGAACAAAAGTACATTTGCTTCTTATGTAGCATTAGTTAATCAAGGAGTCCTTGTGTGATGCTGGACTACATTGTTGGCTTGAACCTCAAAGTCGTCAGTTCAAACTCACCAGCCGCTCCTCGGAAAGTCATTATGGGTCGAATAGACTCGATGGCACTTAACAACAACAGTCAAGTATTAATCTTAATACATGTGGAGTCGATTTCGACTCATAGTGACCCTGCATAGGGTTTCTGAGGCTGTAAATCTTAACAGAGAGAAAGCCATATAGTTTTGAACTGCTTACCTTGAAGGTAGCAGCCCAACTCGTCACCACTACACAATCAGAGCTCCTTAATACATAGTATATGTTTTCCCTGCATCCTGATGTAGTGCTGTGGGCTAATGCGCTGGACTGCAAAGTAGGTTTAAATCCCAAGGTCTTCAGTTCAGCTCACCGGCTGCTGCTAGGAAACCCTATACAGAGCCCTATGAGTTGGAACCAACTTGATGGCAATTAACAGCAACAACAAAAAAACACTTAACAAACATTTCAAAATACAATAAAACATAAAAATACAATAGATAACAATAGTATATTAAAGTAAGTCTCTGAGTTAAGAAAGATGCATCAATGTTATTTCTATTTAATGTTCAGTTGTGATTGTTTCACTTTTCTTTGATACAGCAATATGCTTGCAATAAATGTATACTTTGGAGGCATGGTTACAAGAGTAAATAGAGGAAAATATAAGGCAAATGCAGTTACACACCCAATACAAGTTAAAAAGGCAAGCAGCATTCTCCTTCCTCAAGCCAAGGAACATGTTAAAATGCAGCAAAGTTGACAAGGGCATCACAAAGTGTGCATAAATTATTGTTAACCATTGTATTTAACTCAACCTTTAAATACAATAGGCTATATAGTAGTCCATTTTTAAATAAGAGTTGTTGTTAAATTGGTTTTATTTTCAACCTGGGATTTAATTGAAGTTTATTTCTTGCTAAATTGAAATCAAAATGGCTTTTCCTTTTCTGTAAGAAGCTGTCTTCTCAGAGATCAAACATCCATCTTATAATGCCTTTATTACTTAGGACCTCTGCATCTGGCAAAAGATGAGGAAATACAGAAAGTCTGTCATTTCTTTAAACATTTTAGGCCAGAAACAGTGCATATTATGCCCATTTACATTCCATTGAAAAAACTAGTTATATAGTTCCTATATCACAAGACACAAAGGAGTAGGCAAAGGAAAAGGGCTAGAAAATAATAGTCTGTGGCTTGACAGCTATTTTCAATAACTCTGTAGTATGGAACTGAATCATGAGTCTTTAGTGGAAAGTTAGCCATGTTTTTTTCAGGAAGCAAGTTGGATTACAGTTTTAAAAATAATTTTTAGTTTTGTATTCTATATAGTGTAATTAAGAAGCAAAATCAGAAAACTAAAATAGCAATTCACAATCATTAATACTATTTTCAGAGAAATAAAAATATTTTATACGTTCTTGGAACGTATAAAAAAATCTTGGAAAATAGCTATATTTTATGAGTGTATTCAGCATATAAAATGGTGGCTTTCAATGCTGATTGTACATTAGAATAATCTATGGAGATATTGACAATATTGATGTTTGAAACCTAATGCCAGAGATTTTATTTCATTTGAGCTAGGTTATGGTTTTGCCATTGGTATTTGTTTAAATATCAAAAATAAAATTGTTTTGTTTGTATTAAATTTCTTGTAATGAAAAGTTAAAATGATAATAAAAGTGACATAATTTCATCAAATCTAATTAATCTAAACCAAAATGGTCAAGAAATATTTTCAGTGCAATTGCCCATGACACTCTGTCATTCATTCCTTCTCATGATTAGGTGACAGAAAACTAGACAGCTCACAAATATTCTAAACCTTGATTGAAGATAGATGTTTCAGAAACATCAGTTTGCTGGTTTCACAGAAATTTATTACATTTGGGCATTTGTCAATTGGGATGACGTATGAAGCCCTCAGAATTGATTACTGCTTTGTTGAAAAGGTATGAGGATGTTAAAAACCTTGTTTCAGGATATCAATATCACAGGAGATTGAATTTATGCAAATATCTCAGAGGAATTTTTAAGTATCCTGTCTCTCCCAGTATATTATACTTTAAAAATTAAAAAAAAAAAAAATGTTGTTAAGTGCCGTTGACTTGGCTGTGTCTCATAGCAACGCTGTCTAGGGTTTCTCAGGAGTGGCTGGTAAGATTGCAATTACTTAATGAAGCTATTGATTATTAAGTCTTCTTCAAACAATAATTTACTTGTCAGGTTTGTGATGCAGTACAGGTTATTTCCTGATGATATATTTGAATTATGACAAACACAACGATTTTATTGGCACATCTTATTGTGAGTAATATGTACTACATACAATGTCTGTTGTTAAATGCCATGGAGTCGATCCAGACTCATAGTGACCCTGTATAGGGTTGTCAAGACTGTACTTCTTTTCGGGAGCAGAAAGCTTCATTATTTTCCTTGCAGAGTGGCTGGTGGGCTCAAACCACCAACCTTATGATTCATAGTCCAGTGCTTATCCTATGGAGCAACTGCAGTCCCCACATATAATGTAATGTCATGTAATTTACTGATTTTATTGTTCTCATCCATTCTCCAAAGAAAATACTGGATTTATAATGATACATATAATAAAAGGCAGTAATAATGAACTCTGATTTTTTTTAATGAGGTATTCAGCTCTTTACAGAGCCTATATAAAGAGCATTCAGAATGGAACTGCATCATAAACTGTAGTCTACCTGTATAGGGAACCCACTATAGAGATCACAGGTGCGGATTTTTTAACAGGAGCCTAAAACATATAAAATTTAGGAAGAGATAGCTCTGGTAGCGTAGTGGTTACGAATCGGGCTGCGAACCTTAAGGTCAGCGGTTCGAAACTACCAGCCGCTCCGCGGGAGAAAGATGAGGCTTTCTACTCCCGTAAAGATTTACACCCTCGGAAACCCTTACAGGGTTGCTATGGGTCGGAACCGACTTGACGGCACTTAACAACAACAACAACAATCTCATATATGTTATCTTTTGGAGGATTCTCATATAACCTGTCTCAGACTCCCTACTTTTTTTTTTTTTAATTTGTGCTAGGGGAACTTATTAGAATTTGGAACTTGGGAAATTGTTCCATAAACTGTTAGACATCAAAACAGTGGAAAGAATATTTAGTAGCTAAAATGTTTTAACCTATTTTTCCTTTGTATTCTCTACCAAGCACTTCATTCCTGAAAATTCAATATCCCTTGTGTTATAGATTCCCATGTATTCATTCTCAAATAAACTAGAAAAGATTTTACAAAAATCCACATTAGACTAAAGTTTCTCTTCTCCAGCTGGTAAACATAGGCTTTTGTACTTATCCTTTCATTTTCCAAAACACGTAGACGGAATATTATCTTACTACAGACTATTGTTGGCTAAAGCACATTTATATTTGCTCTGTAAAGTCAAAGTTACAGCAGTTAATCTAAAAGGTCAGTCTATGAAGGATTATCGAAGGCAAAGTTTAGCGTATAGAAGTCAAAGATCATACAATTTCCCTGCTGGATCCTCTGTCAAATCATGCTTACTCTCACTGGAAGGTTGGACTCAGAAAGAAGGCTTACGGTGGTATAGTCAGTAGAGTTTCCAACACAGATCAGGTTGTGACACACCTGCTGTGTGTTCACAATAAAATAACTGGCCTATTTAACGCCACTATTTAACTGTAACTCTACGTCATATTGTGGATGAAGTTTGGAAAGTATTTTTGTTTTTAGCAAAGTAACTTAGTTTTCTGTCTAAATATTATTTTACATATCCTTATGATATTTGGTTATAAAAGCAAATGCCAGGGCTAATAATAACCTTATGCTGTTACCAGTGAAGAATGTGGAGAAGTAGAAGGATCACTACAATTTTGTCAATTGTAAAACTGAGAATACAAATCATTAGAATATTCATCTAATACGTTAATGCTTTTTCTTCATACTTCTCTTTCAAGTTGTTAATGTTTTTTTAGGTGTTGTCAAATCTATTTCAACTCATAGGGACATTACATAAAACAGAAGAAAACACTGCCAGGTCCTGTGCCAACCACATAATAATACAATGCTGCTGCCTTTTTGGAAGTCTTCCTCTTTTTTGCTGACTTCCATTTTACCAAGAACGATGTCCTTCTAAAGGATCTTGTCCCTCTGATAACATGTGCAAAGTATAAGAGTTGAAGTCTGGCTATGTTGGCTTCCAAGGAGCCAAGAACACTTTGTACTTTTTCTAACATAGATTTGTTTATTTTTCTGTCAGTGCATAGTACTTTTAACATTCTTATCCAACACCATAACTCAAATGCATAGATTCTTTCTATAATCTTTCTTATACACTGTATAATTTTCACACACATATGAGGCAATTGAAAATAGTATGGCCACCTGAGTTGTCAAATTGATATGTTTGTTCTTTAGCACGAAAAATGGATCTTTTGCAACAAATTCCCATAATGCAATACATTGTTTGATTTCTGGAATGTAACTTCCTTGATTGTTGATTGTGTATCCAAGCAAAATGGAGTCTTTGACAACTTCAATATAGTCTATGTTTATCATGATATTATTTACTGGTCTAGTTGTAAATATTTCTGTTTTCTTTACACTGAGGTGCAATCCATGCCGAAGGGTGGAATCTTTAATTTCATCATTAACTATAGTGGTTAGCACATAATTCTGAATAATAGTGGTATTAACTGGTCTTCTTTGTTGTTACTGTTGGATACTGTCCAGTTGATTCCAACTTATAGTGACTTTGTGTAGGGGTTTTAAGGCTGCACATATTTGTGGGAACAGAAAGCCTATTCTCCTACGGAGCAGCTGATGAACTTGAACTGCCAACTGAAGCTCTACTGAAACCTGTCCAAAATGTGTTACCTGGTGGTATCTAAAATACTGCAGGAATAGCTTCCAGTGTCTACATCAATAATTATTGTATTTGCTCCCAGTAAGCAAGGTTGTATTACCTGCATATCAGGTTGTTATGGAGTTCCTCCAATCCTGATGCCACATTCTGATGCCACATTCTTGATTATTTGCTCAGCATGCAGATTGAATAAGTATGGTGGAAGAATGCAATCCGGACAGCATCATTGATCCTGATCATATGCTACTTCTTGAAATGAGTGATCATTGGTCATTTTTTTTTTTTTTTGATACAGTGACTCTTTGTATTCTTTCCATCTTTCATTGATGCTTCATGCATCATTCAATATTTTGCCTATGGAATCGTTCATTATTACAAGTTGAGAATTACATTTTATATTCAGTTCTTTCAGTCTGAGAAATGCTGAGCATTTTCTTCCCTTTTGGTTTTCTAATACCAGGTCTTTGAACTTTTCAATATATTATCTGACTTGTCTTCTGGAGCTGCCCTTTGAAATTTTCTGTTCAGCTTTCTTACTTAATCATTTCTCCCATTCACTTTGCTTCTTTTGCTCAAAAGTAAGTTTCAGAATGCATTCTGACACCTGATTTTGTATTTTCTTTCTTTTTAATGACCACTTGTTCTCTTCCTGTGTGATGTTCTTGATGTTATCCTACCACTCTTCTGGTCTTAGATCGCTAGTATCTAATTAGTGCCAAACCAAATGAGGGTTTGTTGCCTGTCACTGTAGTCAATCACAAAGACAAGGAGAGATCCACTACAAGCTTTATTAACAGAAAACCAGCAATCTGAAGGACAGGGAAAATCATCTCTCAAGACTGTCCTCTCCATTATGAAGAGCAGACACAATCTTTTCTCCATTTATCTTGATGTTATTTATTGCTCCTGTAATGAGGATTTTTGTTTTCTTTACATTGAGGGGCAACCCATACTGAAGATTCTCGTCTTTGATCTTCATCAGGATAGCATTCTTTGGAAAAAGTAACAATAAGGTAATAAATTTACTCAAACATCCTATCTTTAGGAAAAAAGAAACAATCCTTCTCAAACACTCTTTCATTAGAGAAAAAGAAACAATAAGGAGTAATCCTTCTCAAACATTCTACCTTTAAGGTCCCAGCAGCTCAGTTCTTGTGATAACTCTCTAGGTGGGTTTAAGCTCTCCATGAGGTCATCTTACCTAATTTTTAAACTAAGTTTCTCATTTGCAGAGTCCTCATTTATCAAGACCTAATGACTCAACCGATTCCATTTTGTTTATGCCAGTAGATGCATGCTATCATTCCCCACTCTTATTTTTAGATTTTATTTATACGAAATCTTCTTCAAATGAAAATAGTTACTTTGATACCAGGTATTATTTCTTGTATTAAAAGAACTAAGTTTAGGACATGAAAATCAGGTTTTACAAAGGGTGAGCATTGAATACAAAAACATATACATTTTTTCTTTATAATGCCAACTTCAACCTCTACTATTAACATGGGTAGTCACTTTAGATTAGGTAGCTAAAACAACTAACTCTCTCTTTTTTTTTTTTTTTTTTTTAAGTTTTCATTGTTAATTGAATGAAAATTTACAGGGCAGATCATCAGTTTTACATACAACAAATCATATACTTTATTTCATTACAATGATTATAATCCCCTCTATGTACCATTATTTAACAGTATTCTCTCTATTTTTTTTTTTTACACTCAGGCATATATAATAATTTATACCACCAAACACATTCTGCAAATCTGCCTCCTGGCCTCCAGATCTCAGTCCCTCTCTTTCCATAAATATAGAGCCCTCAGCTGTTCCCTCTCTCCATGTCCCCATCTCTGCCTCCATCTCTGGTGTTGCTGCTTTTCTGGACAAGGTCCCACATTGTGCTTGTGCTATTCTCTCTTGATGGTCCTAGGGTCCTCTGTTTCTGGATTGTACGATTAACTACTCCCCCACTTTTGTTACCTTTACAATTGCAACAGTCACAATTAGTCACTATTGAATCATAATATCTTATCCCCATCTTTTTTACCAGACCCATCTAGACAAGATGAAAATGATTCAGTGGGGAGAAGGCAAACTTCAGAAAAGCAAATTTAAGAATAACAGAATATGGGTGGTGGAGGTGTTATGCATACCTCTGCACTTTTAAATCTGATTGAGGTCAGGTGGAAGGTTGAGTAAAGCTACCCGGAAAGGTTTACCGTATGAAATTTCACAAGGGCTCAATATAAGCCTGCTTCTGGGGGCTACCCAAATTTGGAATGGGGCTAATGGCAACCCCTGGAATGTAGATGAATTTCCTGACAAAATTTTGCCATTTGTTTCTTTAGAGTACAAATCCGTTTCTCTGCTTTCTTTGAAGTATGGGTCATTTTCTTCCCTTTCCAGGACATGGGGTCTCAATGCCGGGTGCAATCACCATTTCATCTGTAGGTGTTTGCTGTTCCGTTATCACTTTGGATGTTTTGTGGGAATCCAAACCTAGTGATAATCTCTTTAAAGAGGATTTTTATTACTTCTGAAGTTCATTCGGTCCAGGTGGAAAAGTTTCTATCCAACCAGAAAAGGTGTCTACAAAACCCAAACAGTAAATATTTAAGTCTCCAGTTTGGGGGCATCTGTGTGAAATTGACCTACCAATTTTCAAAGAGTTGCTTACCTTGATATTGATGCAGGTCAGCCTTTTGTCCTGGGTTTGTTTCGGGATTGTTCTTGAGTCATGCAAAACATGTAAAAAATAATATCCTGGATGATTTTTTTTGAAAAATTCTTGCCCTGGAGACAGGGCCTAATAAATCAAGCTAGGACCTCTTTCCCATAGTGGGTCATTTCATGGAGTCATTTAAGAAGAGTATGGGCTAGTTTTCTCAGGATCAGAGTCATTCTATTATCATTAACTTTCTATCTTGTAACCTCTTGGAACTAGAACAATTATGCCATCATTCACTGTTCATCCTTCAACTTCTCTCTCAAATCCTTTTGACTCAGCCCAACTCAAGTCCTCTGGGTACACAGTCACAGTCATTCCTGGCAACATTTCTAATATCAGTGAGTCAGTTTGACTTTTCTGAGTCAGTTGGTCTTTTGAGCCAAGATTCCGGGCAGGAGGGCTACAGTCTCCACCAAGTTCTTTTAAGGTTACTATCACATACCTTAGATCTCTTTTGGAAGAAGCGCAGCCAAGGTGCTCCTTGGAAGCCAGAATGGCCAGAACTTGTCTCATACTTTGAACATATTGTCAGGAGGAACCAGTCACTAGAGAAGGATATGATAAAGTAGAGGGCTGAAGAAAAAGAGGAAGACCCCTATGAGATGGACTGGCACAGTGGCACCATCAATGGGCTCAAATGTAGCAACAATTGTAAGGTTGGCTCAGGACTGGGCAGTGTTTCCTTCTGTTGTGCACAGGGTCGCTATGAGTCTATATTGACTCTATGATACTTAACAACAACAACAACAACAACAATCACAAACCTTAAAGGGACTTTGGTAGTGTAGTGGTTACAAATCGGGCTGCTAACCTCAAGGGCAGCAGTTTGAAACTCCCAGCTGTTCTGTGGGAGATAGATGAGGCTTTCTGTTCTTGTAAAGATTTGCAGCCTCGGAAACCCTGTACAGGTCGCTAGGAGTCAGAAGCGACTCTATGGCATAGTATCACCACCACAATCACACATGCTGATCTCAGAGTCCTTTTGTATCTGTGACTACTTCTATCCACCAACAATGCCTAGTCCACCAGGTATAAAGTTTCATCAAACAGGTCAGGTTGGCTGGAAAATACTTGGTCAATTATTTCTATACAATCCTAATTCAGCCCTCCAGCAGCCACATTAGGAAGGAGCGTAGCTGGGTTTAATCACCCCACAATTCCCAGATTAATATTCTGATTGTCCAGTAAAATAGCCTGGTATTGCCCAATCCATCCTGTTGTGTGCCATAGGCCTCCCTTCTATTGCAGCAGGGAGACAAACAGATGGGGAGCTTGGATGGTGATTTGCTGGCTCACAGGGGATTTCTCAACCTCTTTCCTGAGAGGATATTGGTTTCTGCAGAATTGCCAGCTTCCAGGCTTCAATCAGACCTTGATGGCGGACACTCACTTGGCCTGGAGTTCTGCTATCCCACACGAAGGTATTTACCTGATTGTCAATTTCCTCAGGTCCACCTGGACTGGTTTCCTGAGTTTGAATTAGTAATTACCAGATATATTCATTAGGAACCTCTATCTGCAGACTTTGCTTTTCAGGAAAAAAGGTTATTTGATAACACAACTTTGGAAGCAAAGCCTGTCCCAGTAAGGGGACTGGGCAGTCAGACATATATAGGAAATGGTGTGTCATATCCATTTCCCCAATAAAGCAATCTAAGGGTTTCAGGAAGTTGATCCTAAGGTCTCAGTCACTGTCACTGAATGGAACAATAGGGAAGTCAGAGACATATTGACCACTGAATAAGTGGTCCCAGTGTCCACCAAAAAATCTAGTCTATCCCACAATTGTTATTTTCAGCCAAGGTTCCTGGAGGGAGGGACAATAGAGATGACAGAGGTTGATGCCAAATCATGCTGGATCCCTCCGCTCCAGGTACTGTCAGTCTTCTTTACTTCAGACAATGAAGAATGTTCGTCCATTTGTTGAGTTGGAGGGTGACTTTTCCTGCCTGATCCTCCCCTGAGATTTGGACATTCATTTTTTCCAGTGTCCAGGTTTGTTTTTGTTTTGTAACAAGCATATTTGTTCTTGCTTAAGGCCCTCTTTCCTTTTGAGTGTCCTCTTTAGAGTGTCATAGGTGCTAGTGGTCTTTAGTAAGAGAGTAATAGCTTGAGACTTCTTGTGCTTTCAGCTATTAAATACCTTGAAGGTGATGATGACTAGCTAGGATGGGTTCATGCCAATTGCCCCATCAGGTTTCTGCAGTTACTGTCTAATATCAGAGGCACTTCTGGAGATAAAAGCCATGTTAACCATTCAGACATTTGTTGAGTCCTCAGAGTCAAGGTCTGTGTACTTACACTAAGCCTGGTAGATTCATTTGAGTAATTCAGAGGGGTCCTCAGTTATTTTCTACTGATATACCTGGATTATGTTCAAGCTCTTTTGTTTAGGAATTCCCTCCGTCAGACCTCCAAGAATGTACCTGTTATAGTGCTCCAGCTGTGGCTAGCCCTGTCATTTAGATTCCAACTTGGCTCAGTTAGAGGAACTGCCATGATTGGAGCCGGGATCCCATTTGGGTTTTTCACCATGGATTCTTTGTTCTGTGCCTTACCTAAACCAGCCTCATTTCATTGCTGGTCAAAAGCTGGTCAGAGCCTGAATCTGACCAATTAGGGTGATGGGTAGCAAAAATAATGGTATTTAAATCTATCATTTTGGCTGGGTAATCTCAAAAGGAAAAGATTGAATTTTTCCTATTTAATAAGTCAAAGTAGAGAAAGGATTATATGCCCAGTAGTGCCGGGAAATGAGCCTCTCAGGTTGGAAGGCACTCAAAATGTGACTGGGGAAGAGCTGCCTCCTCAAAGTAGAGTTGACTGTGATAATGCAAATGGAGGAAAGCCTGGGGGAGAAAAGCCTGTGCGACCTTCATTTGCTGATGGCGAACAACTCAAAATGAAGAGAAACAGCTATAAACATCCTTTGAAAATTGGAACATGGAATGTACTAAGTATGAATCTGGGAAAGTTAGAAGATGTCAAAAATGAAATGGAACACATAAACATCGATATTGTAGGCATTAGTGAGCTGAAATGAACTGGTATTGGCCATTTTGAATCTGACAACTACATGGTTTACTATGCTGGGGATGACAAATTGAAGAAGAATGGTATTACAGTCAGTGTCAAAAAAGAATATATCCAGATCAGTCATGAGGTACAATGCTGTCTGTTATAGGATAATATCTGTGCACCTACAGGGAAGCCCAGTTAATACCACAATTATTCAAATTTATGCACTAACAACTAAAGCCACTGATGATGAAATAGAAGAATTCTATCAACTTCTTCAATCTGAAATTGATCAAACATGCAATCAAGATATATTGATCATTACTGGTGATTGGAATGAAAAGGTTGAGAGCAAAGAGGAAGGATCAGTAGTTGGAAAATATGGCCTTGGTGATAGAAATTATGCTAGAGAACACATGATAGAATTCTGAAAAACCAATGATTTGTTCATTTCAAATACCTTCTTTAGACAGCATAAGAGACAACTATACACAAGGTCATCACCAGATGGAATACATAGAAGTCAAATTGAGTACAACTGTGGAAAGAGACAATGGAAAAGCTCCAAATCATCAGTGAAAACAAGGCCAGGGGCAGATTGTGGAACAGACCATCAATTACTCATATGCAAATTGAAACTGAAACTGAGGAAATGAAAACAAGTCCATGAAAGGCAAAATATGACCTTGAACATATCCCACCTGAATTTGGAGATCATCTGAAGAACAAATGTGATACATTAAACACTAAAGGCCGAAGACCAGAAAAGTTGTGGATGACATCAAGAACATCATACATGAAGAAAGCAAAAAAGTCATTGAGAAGACAAGAAAGAAGGAAAAGGTCAAAATGGATGTCAGAAGAGACTCTGAAACTTGCTCTCCAGCATAGAGATGCTAAATCAAATGGAAGAAATGAGGAAGTCCAAGAGCAGAACAGAAAATTTCAAAGATCAGCTCGAGAAGAAAAAGCCAAATATTACAACAAAATGTGCAAAGATCAGGGGTCAGAAAACCAAAAAAGAAGAACATGCTCAGCATTTCTCAAGCTAGAGGAACTGAAGAAAAAATTCAAGCCTTGACTTTCATTATTGAAAGATTCTCTGGGCAAATTATTGAATGATGCAGAAAGCATCAAGAGAAGATGGAAGGAATACGCAGAGTCACTGTACCAAAAGGAAGTAGTTAATGTTCAACCGTTTAAAGAGCTAGCATATGATCAAGAGCCAGTGATACTCAGGGAGGGAGTCCAAGGTGCATTGAAGGAATTGGCAAAGAACAAGGCACAGGAATATATGGAATAAAAAATGAAATTTTTCAAGAAAGTGAGGCGGCACAGGAGACACTCACTCATCTCTGCCAAGAAATTTGGAAGACAACTATCTGGCCGATTGATTGGAAGATATCCATATTTGTGTCCATTCTAAAGAGAAGTGACTCAATGGCATGTGGAAATCACCAGACAATCTATTTGATATCCCATGTGAGTAAAGTTTTGCTAAAGGTAATACAGAAACAGCTACAATCACACATTGACTGAGAACTTCCAGAGGTTCAAGCCGAATTTAGATGAGGCAGTAGAACGAGGGATATCATTGCTGATGTCATCATGGATGAAAGCAGAGAATATCACAAAGATGGTTATTTGTGCTTTTTTGACTATGCAAAGGCTTTTGATTGTGTGGACCATGACAAGCTATGAACAAAATTGTGAAGTATGAGTATTCCAGAACACTTCATTGTACTCATGAGGAATCTGTACCTGGACCAAGAGGCAGTTGTTCGAACAGAGCATGGGAACACTGAATGGTTTAAAATTAAGAAAGGTGTGTGACAAGGTTGTATTCTTTTACCATACTTATTCAGCCTGTATGCTGAGCAAATCATCGGAGAAGCTGGGTCAGATGAAGAAAAATGTGGCATCAGGATTGGAGGAAGACTCCTTAACAACCTGCAATATGCAGATGATACAACCTTGCTTGCAGAAAGTGAAGAGGATTAAAACATTTACTGATGAAGATCAAAGAGCGTAGTCTTCGGTATGGATTACATCTCAATGTCAAGAAAACAAAAAATCCTCACCACTGGACTAATAATCAACATTTTTAACAATGGAGAAAAGATTGAAGTTGTCAAGGACTTCATTCTTCTTGGATCAATTATCAACGATCATGGAAGCAGCAGTCAAGAGATCAAATGATGTATTGCATTAGGCAAATCATTTGCACAACACCTCTTTAAAGTGTTGAAGAACAAAGATGTCAGCTTGAGGACTAAGGTACACCTGATGCTCGTATGCATGTGAAAGCTGGACAGTGAATAAGGAAGACCGTAGAATTAATACTTTTGAATTACGGTGTTGGAGGAGAATATTGAAAGCGCCATGGGCTGCTGTGGCACTTTCAATATTCTCCTCCAACACCATAACTCAAAAGTATCAATTCTTCTAGGGTCTTCCTTAATCACTGTCCAGCTTTCACATGCATATGGGATTATTGAAAATACCATGGCTTGGGTAAATATTTGGAATTAGAAATCCAAAAAGGAAGAACACGCTCAGCATTTCTCAAGCTGGGGGAACTGAAGAAAAAATTCAAGTTTTGACTTTCATTATTGAAGGATTCTCCTGGCAAATTGTTTAATGATGCAGAAGGCATCAAGAGAAGATGGAAGGAATACACAGAGTCACCTTACCAAAAGGAAATGGTTAATGTTCAGACATTTCAAGATGTACCGTATGATCAAGATTCAAGGATACTCAGGGAGGTAGTGCAAGGTGCATTGAAGGAATTTGGAAGACAACTGATTGGAAGAGATCCATATTTGTGCGCATTCCAAAGAGGTGACCCAACGGAATGCGGAAATCATTGACAATCTCTTTGATATCTCAAGTGAGTACAGTTTTGCTAAAGGTAATAATAAAAAAAAAAATGGCTACAATCATAATAACTCTTCTTGTTTGCTTGCACCTCTGCCTCTCTGGTTCTTTTCATACATGTATTGTGCCTACACCCTACCAATTCTTTGAGGGGATGTAAGTAGGACAGAACCAGGAAGCTTCATGCATGGTATGACACTATTTCAATTCATCTTATCAAGGGTTTCCCATTCCCCTGGTAGTTCCTTATTTCAGAAAAGCAAGATGTCTTCTTTCAGCAATGGAGCCCTCCTTATGTCTTGTCCAATACTAGTGAATTGGATAATATTCTGCTATGAACCATTGTTTTTCTTCCTTTTTTTAAAAAAGCTTTTGCTGTGAATTGAATGATAATTTATATTATAGAACATTGGTTTTATACTCAACCAATCCACATTTTGTTTCACTGGAATGATTACAATCCCCTCTATGCACCATCAGTTAACAATATTTACCTCTATTCCCTCCTTTTTTTCTTTTTTATGTACACAAAACTACACAAGAATATATAATCATTTAAACAACCAAAGAACACATTTTGCAAGCCAGTCCCCTGCCCACTAGCACACAGTCTTTCTCTTTCCATGAGTCTAGAGTCCTTAGACTCATGGAAATATGCTCTATTTTTCCATGCCAACACTTCTGCCTCAGTCTCTAGTGTTGCTGCTTTTCTGGTTAGGATACCAGGTTTCACTCATGCTCTTTCCTTTTGACATTCCTAGGGTAATCTGTTCCTGCAATGTAAGATTAAGTACTCCCCACTTTCTGCTAGGAAATTTCCACCTTTACAGTGTGGATCCATAGTTTTCCAATGACTCAATTTTGGAAGCAGATCGCCAGGTTTTTCTTTCTTGTCTGTCTTAGGAAGATTTACTGGAACTTGCTCACCATGGGTGATTTGGCTGGTATTCGATATAATGTTATTCACCAAGTATTCAGCAAATTGCACAACTTTCAACATTATATCAACAAGCAAGACATGACTGCGGTGAGTATATTGTTGTTGTTATGTGCCGTGGAATCAGTTCCGACTTATAGCGACCCTGTACAGGGTTTCCAAGGCTATAAATCTTTACAGGAGCAGAAAGCCTCATATTTCTCCCCTGGAACAGCTGGTAGTTTTGAACTGCTGACCTTGCGGTTTGCAGCCTGATTCATAGCCACTACGCTACCAGAGCTTAGTGCACAAATATACATTGCAGTGCACATTTATTTTCTATGTATTATTCACCAAGTTATTTACAACATTGACTTGTGGAGTTTGATGTCTATTTAAAATTTAATGCTATTGAAATCTGAATTGATGTTTGCAATATACAGAAAAGCCTAATTATTCAAGAAGATATTACACTAATTGAAATTTTTAGTAAAATGTGTATTGCTAATTTTTATACAGTTTTCAAAGTATGTTGAGACTTCCAGCAGAGTGGATGGTGGATTTGAATCACCGACTTAGTGTATGGAAAGAGAGTCATGTTTGTTACACAGCCTTTTTTTTTTTTTTTTTACAATGATGAAATCATTTTCTCTTTTTTTTCATTTAATCATTAATGGATAAAATGTAAGATAAAAGGCTGGGGATAATGTTGAATGTATGGTCTTAAGTAAACACAAACACACAGTCTTTCTCTACAACATGAAACAAGGATTTAATCCTTTTGTGTTTCACAAAACATTAAAAAAAAATCACCTCATGAAGAGCTTTTTTCTATTAAGACTGAATTATTTCCTCATCTTGTTAGAGCTCCAATTGGAAAAAATAATTTCACATTAATTGAAAGAAACTGAAGGAGACAGTATAATCTAGAGCTGTATAATTCAGTATTTAAGAGTTTTATATTCAGCATGACTTTACAAAGTATACATGATGAATATTTCAGTTGTTGAATGACTCACTTGCAGCTCAATTGTATGTTATTATATAATACTATTATATAATATTAGGTTTTGAAACTTTAAAGAAAGCAAATTTCAGTATTCCCCATTGTACCTATACAATATAACCAGGCAAAAAATTGAAACTAATAAAAAGTAATAGTAACTTATTCATGCATTGTTTAAATAAAATAAAACTTAAGAAAATCTAGGTAGTTCCAACTAATTGGTGAAATATATATATATATTGAGTGTTAGGATACAGAGAAAATTAATAAAGAGTAAAGGAAACTCCTACAGGAATAACTGGACAATAAGAGAAAAAGATAACAAGTTAAGTAATTTTTATAGAGCATTAAAGCTATGAACTGGTTGGTACAGAGGTGTGTATACACAGATACATAGATATAATTCACAAGTTTTTCTAAGAAATGAATCAATGATTTATGCTTCAGGAGTTAAAACTGGGTTGATACAAAGCCCTAGTGAAGCAGTGGTTAAAATGTGGGGCTGCTAACCAAAAGTTAATTGGTTCAAATTCATCAGCCTCTCAGTGGCAGAAAGATGTGGCCAGTCTACTTCAACAAAGATATCTAGTATTGGAAACCTTATGGGGCTATTCTATTCTGTTGTATAAGGTTGCTGTAAGTCGGAATTGATTCAACAAAAATTAGTTTGGTCTGGCTTGGGTTGATACAGGGAATCTGAAGCCTGAATTACTGTGTCCTGAACCAAACCTGCCACACTGAGTTTCATTTCCTATAATGATGTTAGTGTCTATTTCCTTCTATTCATGTTTAATGAGCCTTGTAAACCATATACATAGTCACTGTGTGTTGAAACTGACTCTATGGCACTCAATAACAACAGAATATGATAGATGCATTATCAATGCAATCATTTGTCTATGAGTTTGTCATACTTATAGTGGATTGCATATTGCTATGATGCTGGAAGCTATGCCATCTGTATTTTAAATACCAGTAGTATATAACCATGGTGGGTTGGTTTAAGGTGAGATTCTAGACTAAGACAGACTAGGAAGAAGGAGAAGCAGATGCCTGAATATTTAGCCCCTGAAAACCTTATAAATAGGAACATATGATAGTCTGATAGATCCAGAATATTGATTATTAAAACATGATGAAAAACACCAGAATATTGTCCAATATAGTGTCAGAAGATGAATCCTTCAGGTTGTAAGACACTCAAAATACGACTGGGAAAGAGCTGCCACCTTATAGTAGAGTTCACCATGATGACAAAAGTGGAGTAGAGATTTCGGAACCTTCACTTGGTTATGGGGTACAAATCAAAATGAAGAGAAACAGCTATAAACGTCCATTAATAACTGAAACATGAAATATACAAAGTATGCAACTAGGAAAATTAGATATTGTCCAAAATTAAATGGAACACATAAGCATCAATATCCTAGGCAATATTGAGCTTAAATGGATTAACATATTTTTAAATCTCAATATTATATGGTTTACTATACCAAGAATGACAAATTCAAAGGGAATGCACCTGCTAAGAGATGGAGAGTGACAGAATAGATAAGAAAACAAGATACTTCAATATGCCATCTGCAAGAGAGAACTTAAACACAAAGATAAAAACAGATTAAAAGTTAAAGGATGGTGAAAATATACCAAGTTAATTGCAGAAAAAAGCGTAGGAGTGGCAATACTAATATCTGATTTATTTTACAACTCCCACTCCTTTTTTTGTTTGTTTGTTTATTTTAAGGCAAAAACCACTGTAAGAGATAAAGAAGGGCAATATCTCACAATCAAAGGGTCACTTGAACAAGATGACATAACCATAACAAATATCTATGCCCCCAGTTAAAAGGACCCAAAATACATTAAACAAACCACAATACATTTCAATAAAGAAATAGACAAATCTAGAATAATAGCAGGAGATTTTAATACACCATTTTTGGAAAAAAGATAGAATAACCAGAAAGAAAGTTTACAAAGTCACAGAGGAACTAAACAACATAGTCAATCATCTTGACCTCAGAGATGTGTACAGGGCATTCAACTCAACACCAGCACAGTACACATTCCTTTCCAGTGCACATGGAACATTCTACAAAATAGACCATGTCTTAGGCTCCAAAAAATAATCTCTATAAATTTTCAAATATCAAAATACTACAAAACATCCTCTTAGACCACAATGCTATAAAATTAAAAATCAACAATAGGAAGACCAAGAAAATAAAGTCAAATACAAGGAAACTGAATAACACCGTGCTTAAAAGCTAATGGGTAGTAGAACAAATAAAAAAAATGAATTAAGAAAGTTCCTAGAAATGAATGAGAATGAAAACACAACATACCAAAATCTTTGGGACACGGTGAAAGCGTGCTGAGAGTACAATTTATTGCAATAAATGCACACATCCAAAAAGAAGAAAGAACCCAAATCAACACATTAGCACACCTCCAACAATTAGAAACAGACAGCAAATTAAACCTACAGTAACAAAAAGAAGAGAAATAATAAAGATTAGAGCAAAAATAAATAAGATAGAAAATTATAGAAAGAATCAACAGGACAAGAAAGTGGTTCTTTGAAAAGATTAATAAAATCAACAAATCACTGGCAAATCTAACAAAAGAGAAGAGGGAGAAAACACAAATACACTCATAAATACCACTTGGATAGGACTTGTGGTTTGGGGGCAGAGGAAATAAAGAGACTCAGGAAATTTCTCTTTGGTGGAAACATGGAAAAACTAGAAAAAAACGCTTTACTGGGACAGCCCCAGGCTTAAAATTCAATATAAAGTAAGGGGAAATAGTTTCAGGGGCATACCAGTGAATAAATCTAATGCAGCAAGAAGAAATGCAGAGATTTCTGAATCAATCAGGACTTTGCCTCCTGCAAGTCAAAGGTCAGAGGGCAGGGCCACAACTAAGGCAGTGAAAGCTACCCAGAGACTTAAGGAAAAAAAGGTGTGATTTTTTTCTTTCTTTCTTTGTTTTTTCCTGCAACTCCTGTGCTCTGTCTGTCACATTATCTCTGCCCCGCTTGGGTGTCTTTACATGAGTAGGAGAACACCCCCAAAAGGGTCCAGCATTGTGCCCACAGGCCATGATTTTTCTATAGCACAAAGAGGAAGTAGCTGAAAATCCAGAGGCTAATCCTCCAGCAAGTTCTTAGGACATCTGACTGTGGGATTTAGCCCCAAAGCTGGCTTTCCTATTTGGGTGGGAGTTTTCTTTCCTGCCTTATTTAACAAGGGAAAGCAGGTCTGGCCATACAGTTGAGCTGTATGTAAAACCCCAATATAAAAGGCAAGAGACAATACCAACTACTATGTAAAAGATTAGTGTGTAAAGCCAACACCTGTTAAAAGCACATTAAAAGGAGAAGGTTGCTGTGGATATGGAGAGACCTAACTGACCATCAGAGATAAAAGTGTGATCAATCTTTCTTCCACTCATTTCTCATTTTCTGTCTGTGCATCTCCACAGTGGTAACTAGAAGGTGGTACCTGTGAGAGTGGACACCCTCACATACTCCTGAAGATTTCTGCTGTGCATGCTCACAGATCCACTCAGCAAAGTTACTGGATTAATTTACTGTGGGGTTTTATTGTTGTTATTGTTGCTTTTTTTCTTTCTTTCTCTTTGTCCAGTTTTTGCTTTTACGTTTGTTTCTGTTTTTTGTCTTTTGGGTCCTACTTTTTTCCTTGGGTGGGAGTTTTTTCTCCCTACATTACTCAATAGAAGAGAGAAATTGTGGCCATGTAGCAAAGATACAAGCATACCCTATAGTACCCCACCATATGGGCAAGAGCCAATACCAGTTGCTACACATTACATAGATAGCCAACACCTGCTAAGATTACTCACAATTGAGTAATATGAGACGTGAAAAGGGAAGCCTGTCTCTGGAACACATCCACAAGGAAGCAATCAGCAGGCTTAATAATACGGCAAAATACCTTCATTTAATAACTGAAAGCACATCTAACTATTGAAAATGTCCAAAAAAAAGATACCTAAAAGTGTACAGAAACAGAAAAGAGTAACTGAAACAAATGAGCTGGAGGTAGATGTAGACTCCCCATTAAAAGGAAAGCAGGCTTTAGATCTGCCTGAAAAATAATTCAGAAAAATTATACTGAGACACAGTCAAAAGTTCCACAGAGATGTGAAGGAAAATAAGGAAGAAGTCAGGAAAGTGCTACAGGAGCAATAAAAAAAAAAAAGATAGATATAGCATTGGACACAATTCAAAACCTTCAAAAAGAGGTCCAAATTATTAGTAATAAAATATCAGAAACAGATAATACACCGAAAGAGCAAAGGAATAGAATTGAAGAGATAAAAGCCAGAACCAGCAGACAAATCTCTCAATACTGCTAAGATAGAAGAGAAAGTAGGAAGAAAAAAAAAAAAAAAAAAAGATTTAAAAAATCTGAAGAGAGCCTGAGATTCATGTTGGACAACACGAAGAAGAATAACTTAAGAATTATTGGCATTCCAGACACGGGGAATCACATTAAGTCCACAGAGGAGATAGTTGAGAAACTTCTGGAATAATATTTCCTACAAGCCCCAGGAAGGATAGACTCCAAAAGAAAATCACCAAGTCATATCATAATCAAGCTCTCCAAAATCAAAGACAAAGACAGAATCCTAACAGAAGCCTGGTAAAATATAAGTGTTACTTACAAAGGCAAACAAATCTGATTAAGCTCTGACTTCTCAGCAGAAACCATGCAGGCAAGAAGTCAATGGGGAGACATATAAAAAATCCTAAAAGAAAAAACACTGCCAATCAAGAATCATCTACCCAGCAAAACTGTCAATAAAATATGATGGTACAATCAAAACACCTCAAGATAAACAGAAGCTATTAGATTTTGTCAAGCCAACCCAGTAATTCAAAAACATCCTAAAGGATTTTTTTGGACTGAAACCCAACAAGAACAGACAAAAAACAGAGATTGACACATGTGACAGCACCCAGTCTACAGATAGAAGAGTCCAGAATAGAACAAAATTACAACAACAAATTCAGAGGACCTGGGAGGTCAGTCTAAGGGCAATATTGACAATGTTAAAGAAGAGAAAAATATAGAAACAGATGCAGGTGGTGAGGAGGTCAGATAGATTGCAGAATAAAATAGACTGTCTCAAATGGAGGGAAATTTTAGTAAATCACAGGGTAAGCTCAAAGAAAATCAATACTGCACAGCGTACCAGGAAAATGAAGATCTAAGAAGAATGCAGAAATGTTAAAATGAAGAAGAAACTGACATGAAATAATACAAAAAAGCATGAACTCAGCACAAGAAAACATGCAGAACAAAGGAACAAGCAGCACCATGAAAAAACTAACATAATGAAATCAATTAAGTCATACTTATCAATGATTACACTGAATGTCAATGGACTAATGCACCCGTGAAGAGACAGAAAGTGGCAGAATGGATAAGATAACAGAACCCTTCAAAATGCTGTCTGCAAGAGACACACTTTACACACAAAGACAAAAACAGATTAAAAGTTAAAGGGTGGAAAAAAATATACCAAGCTAATTACAATAGAAAATGAGCAGGATAATCAATACTAATCTCTGATAAAATAAAGTTTAAGGCAAAAATCAGCATAAGGATAAAGCAGGGCAATATCTCATGATTAAAGGGTCAATTGACCAAGATGACATAACCATAAAAAATATCTAAACTCCCAATGAAAGAGCTCCAAGATGTATAAAGCAAACCCTACTAGACCTGAAGAAAGAAATAGACAAATCTACAATAATAATGGGATATTTTAATACATCAATTTTGAAAAAGAATAGATCAACCAGAAAGAAACTCGACAAAGATACAGAGGAACTAAACAACACAATCAACCAAGTTGATCTCATAGATGTGATATATCATAAAACAAGCTCTCCAAAATCAGACAAGGACAGAATCCTAAAAGCAGCTAGAGAAAAAGGAAGTGTTACTTACAAAGGCAAGCAAATCAGATTAAGCTCTGATCACTAAGCAGAAACCATGCAGGCAAGAAGGCAGACATATATAAAAAGCTAAAAGAAAAAAAAAAAAAAAATCTGTCAACCAAGAATTGTCTACCCAGCAAAGCGGTCAATAAAATATGATAGTGCAATAAAAACATTCCAGGATAATCAGAAGCAAAGATATTTTGTCAAAGACAACCCAGTGATTCAAAACATCTTAAAGGGAGATATTTGGACTGAAAACCAACAAGAACAGCCAACAACCAGATATTGACACACATGACAACACCAGGCGGAACCCAGTTGACATATAGAAGAGTGCAGAAGAGAACAAAATTACAACAAATAAATCAGAGGACCTGGTGGTTATTCAAAGAGCAAAATAATCACAATGTCAAAGAAGGGAAATACATAGAAACAGAGATGCAGGTGGTGAGGCGGTCAAGTAGATGGTAGGATAATTCAACTGTCCTAAATGAAAGATTTACACCCTCGGAAACCCTGTACAGGGTCGCTATGGGTCGGAACCGACTCGACGGCACTTAACAACAACAACAAATGAAGGACAAAGTTAGTAGATTATAGAGTAACCTTAAAGCAAATTAATACTTCACAGCATGCCAAGAAAATAAAGATCCAAGAAAATGGAAGCATTAAAACAAAAAAGAAACTGACAAGAATGAATACAAAAAACATGAAATCAGCACAGGAACACATGTAGAAAAAAGGAATAACAGCACAAAAAAATCATACATAATGACAGTAATTTATTCATACCTATCAATAATTACATTGAATGACAATGAATTAAATGCACCAGTTAAGAGACAGATAGTGGCAGAATGGATAAGAAAACAAGTTCCTTCAAATTGCTGCTCGCAAGAGACACACTTCACACACAAAGACAAAAGCAGATTAGAAGTTAAAGGATGGTAAAAATATACCAAGCTAATTGCAATAAAAAACAAGGAGGAGTGGCATATTACTCTCTGATAAAATGAACTATAAGGCAAAAACCAGCATAAGAAATAAAGAAGGACCCTATCTCATGATTAAAATGTCAATAGAAGAAGACATAACCTTAATAAATATCTACGTTCCTAATGAAAGAGTTCCATGATATATAAAGCAAATCTTATTAGAATTGAAGAAAGAAATAAACAAATCTACAATGATCGTGGGAGATTTTAATATGTCATTTTTGAAAAAGAATAGAATAACCAGAAAGAAACTCAACAAAGATACAGAGGAACTAAACACCACAATCAACCAACGTGATCTCAGAGGTGTGTACAGATCATGCAACCCAACAGCAGCACAATACACATTCTTTTCAAGTGCACATGGAACATTCTCAAGAATAGATCATGTCTTAGGCCACAAAACAAGCCTCCATAAATTTACAAACATCAAAATACTACAAAGTATCTTCTCAGACCATAGTGCTATCAAATTAGAAATCAAAAATAGGGAGACCAAGGAAATAAAGTCAAATACTTGGAAATTGAATAACACCCTGCTTAAATACTAACTGGTGTTTGAAGAAATAAAACTGGAACTCACAAAGTTTCTAGAACCAAAGAGAATGAAAACACAACATAAGGAAATCTTTGGGACATGGTGAAAGCAGTGCTGAGAGGGCAAGTTATTGAAATAAATGCACACATCCCTAAAAAAGAAAGAATCAAAGTTAGCACATTAATACAGCATCTCCAACAGTTAAAAACAGACCAACATAGTAAGCCTACAGTCACCAGAAGAAAAGAAATAATAAAGATTCGAGGAGAAATAAACAAGATAAAAAAACCCAGAAAAACAATAGAAATAATCAAAAGGAAAAGAAGGTGGTTTTTCAAAAGGATTAATAAAACTGACAAACCATTGGCAAACCTAACCAAAGAAAAGAGGGAGAAGACACAAATAACATGCACTAGAAACCACATGTGTGATGTCACAACGGAATCAATGGAAATAAAGAGGATATTAACAGAATACTATGAAGAGTTGGACTCCAGAAAACTTGAAACCTTAGAAGAGATGGATACTTGTTTTTTGAAAAACAACATGCCTATACTCACAAAGAGTGAAGTAGAAAACTTGAAGAGACCTATAACAAAAGAATAAATTGATCAAGTCATCAACAAACCAAAAAAAAGTCCAGGGCCAGATTGTTTCACTGGTGAGTTTTATCAAACATTCAGGAAAAAGCTGTCACCAGTCCTACTTAAATTATTCCAGAATATAGAAGAGGATAGAAAACTTCTTAACACATTCATTCTATGAAGCAAGCATAATCCTCATACCCAAACCAGAAAGGACATAATAAAAAAGAAAATTATAGACCAATATCCCTCATAGACATAAAAATTCTCAACAAAATCCTAGCCAACAGAATTCAACAACATATAAAAAAAAAAATAATAATACATCATGACCAAGTGGGATTCATATCAAGGATGCAAGGATGGTTCAATATTAGAAAAACAATCAATATAAACTGTCATATAAATAAAATAGGAAAAGAATCACATGATCATATAAATTTATGCAGAAAAAGAATTTAACAAAATTCAACATCCATTACTGATAAAACACTCAACAAAGTAAGAATTGAAGGAAAAATCCTCAGCATTATTAAGGGCATATATACAAAAACAACAACCACCATCTCTCTCAATGGAGAGAAACTGAAAGTCTTCCCCTTGTGAATAGGAACCAGAAAAGGATGCCTTTTGTCTCCCCTCTTATTCAATATTGTGTTGGAAGTCTTAGCCAGAGCTATAAGACATGATAGGGAAATTAAAGGCATCCAGATTGGCAAAGAGGAAGTAAAACTATCTATTTTCAGATGGTATGATCCTGTATGTAGAAAACCCCAAAGACTCAGCAAAAAAAAAAACAAAAAAAACCCCAAAAAACAAAAATAAAAACAACAAAAAAAAAACTACTGGATCTCATTGGAAGATTCAGCAAAGTGGCAGGGTACAAAAGCAACATAAAAAACAAAACAAAACAAAAGCAACATAAAAAACAAAACAAAACAAAAAAACAGTTGCACTCCTCTATACTAATGATGACAGTGCTGAAAAGGAAATTAGGAAAGCAATACCATTTACAATATCCACCCAAAGGATGAACTATTTAGAAATAAATATAACTGGAGAAACAAAGGATCTATGCAAAGAAAACTACAAAACACTACTACAAGAAACCAAAAGAGACTTACAAAAATGGAAGACTATACCATGCTCCTGGATAGAAAGACCTAATATTGTGAAAATATCAATACTACCCAAAGCAATCTACACATATAATTCAATGCTAATCCAGATTCCAAGGACTTTCTTCAAAGAGATGGAAAAAAAAATCCAGTCTGTCAGAACTGGAAATCAATATGCAAAAGACTGAAACAAGACCTTTACCTCACACCATATTCAAAAACCAAGTCAGCATGGATTAAAGACCTAAATGTGAATCTCAGACTTATAAAGGTCATCAATGAAAAAATAGGGACAAATGTAAGGGATCTAATGCAAGGCACACACAGACTACCAAACATTGCGAAAACTGCACAAATGAAAGAAAACAAAATAGACGATTAGAACTTACTAAAAATTAGAAACTTCTGTGCATCAGAATATTTCACCAAATGGGTAAAAAGGGAGCCCACAGAGTGGGAAAAAATCTTTTGCAATTACATTATCAGCCAAAGGATTTATTTCTAAAATATATAGGAAAATACAACACCTCTACAAGAAAAAGACAAATAACACAATTTTAAAAAAGGCACAGGACATGAACAGACACTTCACCAAGGAAGACATTCGTGCAACCAACAAACATATAAAGAAATGTTCAAGATCATTAGACATTTATTGTTGTTATTAAGTGCTGTTGAATCAGTTTTGACCCATAGCGATCCTGTATAGGGATTCAAGGAGCATCTGGTGAGCTTGAACTGCTGACCTTGCAATTCAAATGACTTTGCAATCTGGCACATTAACCCACAGTGCCACATGAGATCTCATCTCACAACAGCAATAAGAACAAAATTCAAAAACATGAGGACCATAAATGCTGGAGGGTATATGGAGAGTCTGGGACCCTCCTACATTGCTAGTAGGATTGCAAAATGGTCCAACCACTCTGGAAAACACTATGGTGCTTCCTCAGAAAGTTGGAAATAGAATTACCTTATGATCCAGCTATTTCTCTACTTGCTATATATCCACAAGAAATACAAGCCATAACATGAGTAGATATACACACACCGATGTTCATAGCAGCACTATTTACAATAGCAAAAAGATGGAGAAAGTTTAATTGTCCATCAATGGAAGAATGGATAAACAAAATGTGATATATACACACAATGGAACTTATGCTACCCTGAAGAATAACAAGGAAGCTGTAAGCCACCACATAACATGGATGAACCTTGAGGATATTATGCTGAGTGTAATTAGTCAGTCACTAAAGAGAAATATTGCGTAAGACCATTATTATGAAAACCTTAAGAAAAGACACCCACACTAAAAGGAAGAAAAATGAATAAAGAAAAAAATAATTCTTTGTTGGTTACTGGGGGAGTGGGGAGGGGAGGGAATGGTAGAGCAAAGGTTAGGGGATAGATACATTACAGTTTGGGTGTCGGGTGGGCAATAAACAAAAACAGGAGGCGGGTAGAAGAATAAGGTAGATAGGAGAACAGTAGGCAGGTTTAAATGGGATAAATAGGACAGAGGTAAATAGTCATGTACTTTCAACCTTGGAATAAAAGGGCACTATGATAAGGAGCTCTGGTAGCGTAGTGGTTACGAATCGGGCTGCGAACCTTAAGGTCAGCGGTTCGAAACTACCAGCTGTACTGCGGGAGAAAGATGAGGCTTTCTACTCCCGTAAAGATTTACACCCTCGAAAACCCTATACAGGGTCGCTATGGGTCGGAAACGACTCAGTTGCACATAACAACAACAACAATGATACAGGGAGTGAAGCAGAGTCTTAATGTGTAAAGGAGAGGAAATAATGTTAAGATGCTTGACTGTTCTTATGAATATTTGTTTCCCTTGCCTACTGTTGTAAAATAGACACTTGTGAAGGATAGAAAGGAATATCTGAAAACATGATTATAGAATGCTTGTAAGCCCGTCTCCAGACTATAACTGATCGGAATACCTAAAAGGGGTGCTAGAACTTGCCCAGTGAAAGAGGCTTCTCACAGAGCCTTTGTAGTATATAAGACCTTAGTTGGAATCTTGATCCCCATCCAGAACCTTCTGAGATGGGATATTTCCACTTGAAAAGAGAAGTAGTCTAACCTGGAGTAGCTAGAGGAATAAAAGATACTTCTTGAAACAAAGACTAGCAGGAAAAATCCAAAACAAAAATGGCAGTCCAATTGGCTACTGCAAGAACAGGCAAATTGTTCACTGGGGAGCCATCAAGGCAAGCAAGTAAGTCATTTCAGGAGAAACCCCCTCCCAAGACTGAAACTCAAAGGTAAAACACAAACAAGCATGTAAGCTTCCTAGTGACCACATTGGTCTACTGGTGAATGGAAATGGTGTAAAACAACAAAAAATCTTTTTTTTTTTTTAAAGAAAACAAGTGTAAATCATTACAGTCTGATGAACTTGACCTATACTTATAGATGTAGTAGCTTAAAATACCAACCAAGAGGGATAGAATCTTTATAGCAAGGATCATTCCCATTTCCTCTGTACACAAGATTGATAGGGATGAGCAACTTAGACATTGGCTACCTAAAACTGGGGGAAGGGGAGACTATAAAGGCACCAATTGACTGCTTACAAGTTTTCAATAGGGAGTTTAGATTCAGAGTGTGCAGGGGAAGGTAGAGTCCCCATTGAGTGGTTTTCATCCTGTCTAGACAGGTCTGGTGAAAGGAGATGGTGACCAGAATCTTTTGATTCAATAGTGAGTAATTGTTATCATGATTAACTGTGATTGTCACAACAGTAAATGTAGAAGTTTTGTAGCAAAAATAGGGTGAGTGCTCAATCTTACAGTCCCAGAGCAGAGGACCCTGGGACCATTAAGGGAGAAGAGAGGGAGCAGAACGTGGGACCCTACTCAGAGAAGCATTGAAGCCAGAGATGGAAACAGAGATAATGACATGGAGAGATGGAGTAGCTGAGGACTCTAGACTCATGGAGGGAGAGAGGATGTGTGCTGGTGGCCAGGGGCAGGCTTGCAGGATGTGCCCTTTGGCTGTTTGAATGATTGTATATTCCTGAATGTGTTGGTGCACATAAAAACAAAACAAAAAACAAAAAAAACCACAGTGGGAACAGAAGTAAATATTGTACTATTGAATAATGAAGCATGCAGGAGGTTGGAATCATTGCAATGAAACAAAATATGATAGGATGAGTGTAAAACTGATGTTTCCTACGTAAACTATCACTCAAATAAAAATAAAAACAAAACAAAAAAGAAACCACTTGGTTGATGTCACAATAGAATCAATGGAAATAATAAAGATAAAAACAGAACACTATGAAGAGTTGTACTACAACAAATTTGAATATCTAGAGAAATGAATAGATTTTTTAGTAAAGCACGACCTACCTAAACTTACACAAAGTGAAGCAGAAAATTTGAGCAAACTTAACAAAGAAAGAAATTGTCCAGGTCATCAAAAAACTCCCAACAAATAGAAGTCCAGTTCCAGATGACTTCACTGGTGAGTTTTACCAAACATTTAGGGAAGAAGTGTCACCAATTGTGCTCAAATTATTCTAGAATATACAAAAGGATGGATATTCATGTATTTTATGAAATATAACCCTCATACCAAAACCAGGGAAGGATATCACTAAAAAAGAAAATTATAGACCAATATTGCTCATGAACATAAACGCAAAAATTCTTAACAAAATTCTAGCTAACAGAATTCAACAACACACTAAAAATATAATTCATCATGACCAAGTGGGATTCATATCAGGGATATAAGGATAGTTCAATATTAGCAAAACAATCAATGTAATCCATGATATAACAACAACAACAAAAAGAAACTGGAAAAGAACCACATGATCATATCAATTGATGCAGAAAAGGTATTTGACAAAATCCAACATCCATCCCTAATAAAAACACTCAAGAAAGTAGGAACTGAAGGGAAACACCTCAACATAATTAAGAGCATATATACAAATCCAACAACCAATATCATTCTCTTGAAACTGAAAACCTTCCTTTCATGCACAGGAACCAGACAAGGATGCCCTTTCTCACCACTCCTATTCAACATTGTGTTGGAAGTCTTGCCAGAGCTGTAAGGCAAGATAGGGAAATTAAAGACATCCAAATTGGCAAAGAAGTAAACCTGTCTCTATTTGCAGATGATATGATCCTATATTATAGAAAACCCCAACAACTCAACCAAAAACCAAGTTGAACTCATTGAAAGATTCAGCAAAGTGGCAGGGTACAAGATCAACATACAAAAATCAGTTGGATTCCTCTATACAAAAATTACAGCACTGAAAAGGATTTTAGGAAAGCAATACCATTTACAATAGCCACCCAAAGGATGAAATATTTAGGAATAAATCTAAACAAAAAAAACAAAACAAAACAAAACAAAAAACAGACCTATACAAAGAAAACTACAAAACAGAACTACAGGAAACTAAAAGAAACTTACAAATGGAAGCATGGACCATGCTCCTGGATAGGAAGATTTAACATAGTGATAATGTCAGTACTACCCAAAGCAATCTACACATATAATATAATCTCAATCCAGATTCCAAGGACATTCTTTAAAGAGATGGAAAAAATGATTACAAACATTGTATGGAAAGGAAAGAATCCCCAGATAAGCAAATCACTGCTTAAGTAGAAGAACAAAATTGGAGGCCTCTCACTCCCTGATTTCAAAATTTACTACAGGGCTACTGTGGTCAAAACAGCCTGGTACTAGTACAAACAAAGATACTTAGATAAATGGAACAGAACTGAGAATCCAGAAGTTAACTCATCCACATATAGCCAATGGATCTTTGACAAAGGGCCATAGTACATTAAATGGGGAGAAGATGGTGTGTTCAACGGATGGTGCTGGCAAAACTGGAAATCGATATGCAAAAGACTGAAACAAGACCTTTATCTCACACATATACAAAAATCACACAATATGGATTAAATACTTAAATGTGAATCCCAGAATTATAAAGGTCATCAATGAAAAAAATAGACACAAAGTTAAAGGCTCTAATACACGGCACAGAGTCCTGGTGCAGTGCTGTGGGTTAATGCGCTGGACTGTCAAGTTGGTTTGGTCCCCAAGGTCAGCAGTTCCAGCTAACCAGTCTCTCCTTGGAAACACTATTCATGGTTGCTATGGGTCAGAACTAACTTCACGGCACTTAACAACAACAACAATACAGGTTACATATTGCAAGAATTGCACAAACAAAAGAAGACGAAATATATGTTTGGGACATACTAAAAATTAGAAACTTATGTGTATCAAAATTTCACCAAAAGAGTAAATATGGTGTCCACAGAATGGGAAAAAATATTTTGCGAAAACATATGAGACAAGGGACTAATCTCTAAAAATCTACAGTACCTCTACAAGAAAAAGACAAATAACACAATTTATAAATGGGCACAAGACATGAAAAGACACTTCACCAAGGAAGGAATTTAGGCCGCCAACAAGCATATGAAGAAATGTTCACAATTATTAGCCATTGTTGTTGTTGTTAAGTGCCGTCAAGACAGTTCTGACCCATAGCAACCTTCTAGAGGGTTTCCAACGAGCGACTGGTGAGCTTTAACCACCAACCTCGCAGTTCAAACTGACTTTACAGTCTAACGCACTAACCCACAGTGCCACACCAGGAATCCATTAGAGAAGTGCAAATCAAAACAACAATGAGATATCATCTCACACCAGCAATACCAGCAACATTTTAAAAAGCAGAGGAAGATCAATGCTGGGAAGGATGTAGAGAGACTGGGACCATCCTACATTGCTGGTGGGAAGGCAGAATGGTTCAACCATTCTGGAAAATGGAATGGTTCAACCATTCTTGAAATGCTGAAAATAGAAATACCTTATGATTCAGCAATTCCTCTGGTTGTGGTGGTGGTGGTGGTATGTCGTGGAGTGATCCTGTGTAAGATTTCTCAGGCTGGAAGTTTTTATGGGAGAAGAAAGCCTCATCTTTCTCCCATGGAACAGCTGATAGTTTTGAACTCCTGACCTTGAGGACAGCAGCCCAATTTGCAACATCTATGCTACCAGAGATCCTTGGTGTATATTCCTCTAGTTGGTACATATCAACAAGAAACACAAGCCAGAACAAGAGTGGATATATACACACCAATGTTTATAGCATCACTACTCAGAATAGCAAAACGTTGGAGACAGCCTAAGAGTCCATCGATGGAAGAATGGAGAAACAAATTTTGGTACATACACAATGGAATATTATGCTGTCTTGAAGAATAACAAGGAGGCTGAAAACCACTGCATAACATGGATGTATCTTGAGGACATTGTGTTGAGTGAAATTAGTCAGTCAAAAAAGGACAAATATTGCATAAGACCATTATTTTAATGCTTAAGAAAAGATACTCATACTAAAAGAAACATTTAAAAAAATATATTTGTAGGTTACCAGTGGTGGGAAGGAAGGGACGGTAGACCACAAGAGCACAGGTTAAGGGATAAACACATCATAGTTTGGGTGTTGGGGAGGGCAATATACAAGAAAGGGGAGGGAGATGGAAGAACAAGGCAGATAGGGGAACACTTAAGGCAAGTTTTCATGGGCTAAATAGGACAGAGGTAAATAGTGATATATGCTCAACTGTGAAACATCAAGGCTCTGTGATACAGGGATTGAGACATTCTGAATAGGTAAAAGAGGAGAAATAATCTTAAAGTGCTTGCCTGTCTTATGACTTTTGTTTCCTTTGCCTACTATTGTAAAATAGACACTTAAGTGGGATGTAAAGGAATATCGGTAAACATGATTACAGAAAGCTTGTAAGCCCATCTCCAGCCTATACCTGATTACAATATTTAAGAGGGGTTCTAGAGCTCGCCCAATGAAAGAGCGTTCTTGCGGAGTCTTTGTACTATGTAGGACCTTTGGTGGAATGCTGATCCCCATCCAGAACCTTCTAAGGTGAGACGTTTCCGCTTGAAAGCACATGCAGACCAGTCTGGAGAGGCTACAGGAATAGAAGATACCTCCCTCCAAGACTGAAACTCAAAGGGAACACATGAGCAGACATTTGAGCTTACTGATGATCATGTTTGTCTCCTGATGATTGGAAGTGTCAGAAAGGCAGCAATGAAGATATGGGTTGAGTTAAATCATGTTCCATTGACTCCCATTGACCTGGAGATGAGAGAGAGAAGAGGAAGAGCTGCTTGGTCTGAAGTATGGTGAGACCTGGGGACTCATAAGCCCATGGACAATGACCTAACCATGGAGGTCTAGAACTGAGAGTGAAGCATCCAGCTAATATAAAGTGAGGGGAGATGCACAAGAATGCCCAAATTTGCAGATAGTACCCATTCGATGTAACTTTGATGCCTTAATGATCAGAACTCCACTAGAGGAAGATAAAGAAATGTGATAAAGGAAACAAGTGCAAAATGCTACAATTTGATGAAGTTGACTTATACTTATGGAAATAGTAGCTTGAAATATCAACTGAGAGGGAAGCAGTCTTCATATCAAGGATAAAGCCTATCCCTTCTCTACACAGGACTGAAAGGGACAGGCCACTTAGACATTGGCTACATAAAATGGGGGGTGGGGTGGGGTGTGCTATAAAGGCACGAGTGAATGACTTACAGATTTTCAAGAGGAAGTTTAGTTTCAGAGTGTGCAGAGAAAGGTAGAGTACCCACTGAATAGTTTTCATCTTGTTTTGACTAGACACATCTGGTGAAAGGAGATGGGGATAAAACTATTTTCATTCAATAGTAATTGTTATCATGACTAACTGCAATTGTGACAAGTAAAGTTAAAGTTTTGTAAAAAAAAAAAAAAAAAAATGGGCATAGTTAATTTTAATCTTACAGTCCAGAAACGAGGACCCTAGGGCCATCAAGGGAGAAGAGCATGAGCAGAATGTGGGACCCTGTCCAGAGAAGCAACAACTCCAGAGATAAAGGCAGAGATGACAACATGGAGAGATTGAGCAGCTGGACTCTAGAATCATGGAAAGAGAAAAGCTGTGTGCTGGAGGGAAGGAGACAGTCTTGTAGAATGTGCCGTTTGCTTGTTTAGATGATTATACATTCCTGAGTGTTTTTATATGCATAAAACACACACGCAAATATTGAGAATAGAAACAAGTACTGATGATGATGATGAAATGATGTAATCATTGCAATGAAATGAAATAAAATAGGATGAGTGCAAAATCAATATTTTCAAATATAAACTATCACTCAATTCACAGTAAAAGCTTTGAAAAAACCATGCAGAAAGAAAGCTAAAGGTCATTAACAAAACAAGAACGAAGGAAAAGACAAAAATGAATGTAAGAAGAGACTCTGAATCTTGCTTTTCAGCCTAGAGATGCTAAAGCAAATGGAAGAAATGAGGATGTAAAAGAGCTGGACAGAAAAGTTCAAAGAGTAGCTTGAGGAGACAAAGTTGAGTATTGCAATGAAATGTGCAAATACCTGTAGCTACAAAACCAAAAGAGAAGAACATTCTGAGTATTTCTGCAGCTGAAAAAAATTGAAGAAATTTCAAGCCTTGACTTGAAATGCTAAAGGATTCGATGGGCAAAATATTGAATGATGGAAAATGTATCAAAAGAAGGTGGAAGGAGTCACTGCACCGTAAAGAAATGGATGATGGTCTACCATTTAAAGAGATAGCATATGACCAACAGCCAATGGTACTGAAGGGAAAATCGAAAGTGAATGAAGGTTTTGACAAAGACAAGACTTTGGGGATTGATGGAATATAATTGAAATCTTTCAACAAACAGAAGTGGCACTGGAGGCACTCACTCATTTCTGCCAAGAAATTTGGAAGACAGCTACCTGGTCAATTCTTTGATGTCCATTTGGAAGAGAGATAAACTCATAGAATTCAGAAATCATTGGACAATATCATTAATAGTCCATGAAAGTAAAATGTTGTTAAAGATAATTTAAAATTGATTTCAACAGTATGTTGACAGGAACTGGAATCAAAAGAGGATGTGAATGAAAGGCACCAATACTGACATTAGATGGGCCTTGACTGAAAGGAGAAAAACCAGAACAATGTTTACCTGTATTTTATTAACTACACAAAGGCTTTCAATTGTATGAATCATGACAAGCTATGGACAACATTGCAGAGAATTAATATTCTGGAGAACTCAATTGTGTTCATGAGGAACCTGTACATAAACCATAAGGCAGTTGTTGAAACAGAACAAGGGAATACTGAATGGTTAAAATTAGGAAAATTGTGTGCCAGGGTTGTATTATTTCACCATATTTGCTCAATTTGTATGCTGAGCAAATAATCTGAGAAGAACATAGCATCAAGTTTGTAGGAAGAGTCATTAGTAGCCTACAGTGGTAGATGATGCAACCTTACTTGCTGAATTGGAAAAGGAGTTAAAATAATTACTGATGAAAGTCAAAGACTGCAACCTTCAATATGATTTGCACTTCAATAAAAAGAAAACAGAAATTCTCACCAGTGGACCATTAAATAGCATCATGATAAATGGAGAAAAGACTGAGGTTGTCAAAAACTTCATTTTGCTTAGACCCACTATCCACAGTCATGAAAGCAATAGTTAAGCAATAAAACAACATATTACATTAAACAAATTGCTGCACAATATCTTTTTAAAGTGTTCAAGAGCAAAGATGTCACTTTGAAGCCTAAGGTGGGCCTGACCCAAACCATGTTATCTTCAATAGTTTAAAATGCATATGAAAGTTGGACGGTGAATAAGGAAAATGATAGAAGAATTGCTGTTTTTGAGTTATGGTTTTGGAGAAGAATATTAAAATGCCATGGACTGCTAAAAGAACAAGCAAATCTGTATTTATTGGAAGAAGTACAGCCAGAATTTCTTTGGAAGCTAAGATGGTGAGACTTTGTCTCTCCTACTTTGGACACATTTTCACAAGGGACTAATCCCTGGAGAAGTATGTCATGGTATGTGAAATTCAGGGTCAGCAGAAAAGAGGAAGAGCTCCAATGAGATTGATTGTTACAATTGCAGCAACAATTGGCTCAGACTTAACCAAGATTGTGTGGATGGTACAGAACTGAGAGATTGCTATAGAATGGGCTCAAAGGCACCTAATAACAATAACAACAAATTACTAAAATAGGTATGTGGGAAGCAAATATCACATGATAGGCAGCCCTAAGCTATGTCAAAATTACAGGAGTTTTCCAAAAACTGGCTACAGAGAATGTCAATATAATTTGAAATATGTCAACAGGAAGCTGAGAAGATAAGACAAAAATTATGAGGTGAAGCCAAAAAGATTGAGCAGAAATACCAGGATGCAGTATTAACCGTAGATAGGATACATTGCTTTACTCTTGAGCTATAAATCTTGAGCTATAAAAACTAGTTAACATTTACTGGTGTTGGGCACTTGATAGTTGGCCATTTCAGCCAAGGGGATTTAAAAAAAAAAAAAGATATTTTAAAACTCCGATGTTCAGACCACAGTCCAGAACAATTACATTTCCCAAACCCTTGTGTGACTGTGTAGAATAAGCACTGGCCTGCAAAACACAAGGGTGGTGATTCGCACCAACCAACCACTCATTAGGAACCCTATTCAGGGTCTCTGTGAATCAAGATCAACTTAATGGCTCTTAACAACATCTTTCCAGATTTCAACAAGTTTGATAATCCTGTCATAAAAGAACAGTATTATTGTTGTTGTTAAGTGCCGTCGACTCAGTTCCGACCCATAGCAACCCCGTACAGGGTTTCCAAGGCTGTAAATCTTTACGGGAGCAGAAAGCTTCATCTTTCTCCCACGGAGACAGCTGATAGTTTCGAACTGCTGACCTTAAGGTTCGCAGCCCGATTTGTAACCACTACGTACCGACAGTACAGGCAGTGTTTTTCCCCTTACTGAAAAGTCGGTTTGAACCACAAGGACAGTGATTCAAGCTCGGTAGTTGCTCCTCAGAAACCCTATACAAAGTTTCTATGGAACAGAACCAATTTGAAGGCACTTCACAACAACAACACATTGGAATTGCCTGGGTGCTTTGATGACATGGCAATGACTATGAATCCTTGTGTGATATTAGAAAAAACACACTAGACGGCTAACCACAAGGTCAGCAGTTCAAACAGACCAGCTGCCCCTGGGGAACCCTACATAGTGTTGCTATGAGTCTAAATGACTTTCGGAACTTAGCAATAACAACACATTAGAATTTCCTGAGAGCTTTGATGGCCTGGCAGTAACGGTTCCCACACAAGTGGGAAAATTTGTGGATGAGCCATCAGAGATCAGAATTGGTTGAAATCTAGGTTTTAGTAATTTAGACATTAATTTATTTTACTTCATTTTTCCCCAAATGTGATTTTACTCTGGGACAATAAGAAAACTAACCTCAAAAAATTGAGAAAACTATTAATATCCTAAAAGGAGATAGTTTATAGTTTTCTTCCTTTTTTTTTTTTAAGGTTTTTATTGTGGATTGAGTGAAAGGTTTCAGGGCACATCAAGTTTTCGTCTTTAAAGCAATCATACTTTTCTTCATACTTGAGCATTACACTTGACTTAAATTTTAATATAATTACCCTGTATGTCAAAATGATCTATCAAATACAAATCAATATTTTAGATATCATTATCATAGTAATTTTTACACAAAAAACTTTCTTTGTTTGGGTGTTTCTAATAATGAAAATGTGATTATTTTGAGGGCCATTTAGCAAATTAATTAAAGTAGAAGAAACTATCCAAAACCAATTTGACCTACATGGTTCTATTCCTTCAACTCCCATTTTGTTATCTCATTGTCATGAAATTCAAAGCCTGTGAATGATACCTTACTTGAATACTCAGAAAGAAAATTGTTCTACAAGTAATTAATATAATTAAAGGTTAAATTTAATTTAAAAGGGAGTGACTTTTTCCTTGCCAGGTTTATGGACATTGAAGGTGCATAATCTCCTAACATATTTACTTATAGAGGGCAAGTCAATGCTAATGGATAGCTTTCATAATTTTCTGATTCATCAATTTAATTTATGTCTAAAATATAATCAACTGTGAATAAAAATATGTATATAATGCTGTCTTTAAAAAGTTTAAAGCAAAGTATATAGGAATATTAAAATTGATAATAAATAAAAGAAAGCATTATAACAATGCATTGCATCCTGAAAATTTCTTTAAATAATTCCCATTTTGAGATAAATTTAAGTCTGACCATTATTCTAATGTATTTTATATAACTGCATTATTTTAATTCACAAATTTTATTAAAGCTAAATATTTTACTTTGATAAAAAAAAAGAACATAACAAAATGGTAACAGTAAACTACCAATTAAAATGACTTAAGAAAGTAAAGAAAAAACATACAACCCTGTATAGGGTTTCCAAGGAGCAGCTGGTTAAGTTGAACTGCAGACAATGAGGTTTAAATTGACTTCACAGCCCAGCACATTAATCTGCAGCACCATGTTGAATAATTGTTGTTGTTGTAAGTGCATTGAGTCAGTTCCAACCCATTGTGACCCTATATAGAGTTTCCAAGGAGTAGTTGGTGAACTTGAACTGCCGACCTTGCTGATCAAACTGACTTTGCTGTCCAGCACATTACCCCACAGCTCCACACTAGGATGATTAGATTTATAAAAAATAGATCTGATTTACTAGCCCAATTGTTTGGGAACAATAGCTACATCACCTATAGTGATTAAATAAAAAAATCAAACCTACTGTTGAGTCTATTTTGACTGTTAGCAACCCTATTTAGGATTTCAGAGATTGTAAATGTTTATGGAAGCAGAAAGCCTCTTCTTTCTTCCATGGAGTTACTGGTGGATTCATACTGCTGACCTTGTGTTGACAGCCCGAATCATAACCCACTATGTCACCAAGGATCCTTAACTATAGTTACAGTTATCTATAATAAAACTTTTTGTTGAGTGTCATTGAGTCAGTTCTGACTCATAGTGAGTCTATTGTTGTTGTTGTTGTCAGGTGCCATCGAGTCAGAACTGACTCATAGAGACCCCATGCACAGCAGAACGAAAAAATGTCCTATCCTGGGCCAACCTCACTACCACTGCCACACTTGAGTCCATCAATGATGCCACCTGGCCAATCCATCTCGTTAGGGGTCTTCCTCTTTTTCTCTGACCCTCCACCTTACCCAGCATGACATCCTTCTCCAACGATTGTTTCCTCCAGACAATATGTCCAAAGTATGAGAGACGTAGCTTAGCCATCCTGGCCTCCAAGGAGCACTCTGGATGCACTTCTTCCAAAACAGATCTATTGGTTCTTTTGGCAGTCCATGGCACTTTCAGTATTCTCCTCCAACACCACAACTCAAAGGCATCAATTCTTCAATGATCTTCCTTATTCACTGTCCAGTTTTTTAATCCATATGAGGCTATTGAAAACATAATGGCCTGGGTCAGGCACACCTTAGTCCTCAAGCTGACATCTCTGTTCTTCAATACTTTAAAAAGTTCTGCAAGTGTTGATAGTTGATCCAAGAAGAATGAAGTCCTTGACAACTTCAATCTTTTCTCCATTGATAAGAATGTAGTTTATTGGTCCAGTGGTGAGGATTTTTGCTTTCTTGACATTGAGATGTAATCCACATCAAAGACTGTGCTTTTTGATCTTCATAAGTAAATGTTTCAAGTCCTCTTCACTTTCAGCGATCAAGGTTGTATCATCTGCATATCGCAGGTTGTTAATGAGTCTTCCTCCAATCCTGATGCCACGTTTTTCTTCATAGAACCCAGCTTCTCGTATTATTTGCTCAGCATACAGGTTGAATAAGTATGGTGAAAGAATACAACCCTGTCTCACACCTTTCCCAATTTTAAAACATTCAGTGTTCCCATGTTCTGTTCGAACAACTGCTTCTTGGTCTAGGTACAGATTTCTTAGAAGTACAATTAGGTGTTCTGGAATACTCATACTTCTCAATGTTGTCCATAGCTTGTCATGATCCACACAATCGAAAGCCTTTGCGTAGTCAATAAAGCACAGGTAAACATCCTTCTGATATTCTCTGCTTTCAGCCAAGATCCATCGGACATCAGCAATGATCTCTCTCGTTCCACGGCCTCTTCTGAATCCAGCTTGAACCTCTGGAAGTTCTCTGTCAATGTATGATTGTAGCTGTTTCTGTATTACCTTTAGAAAAACTTTGTTCGCTTGAGATATCAAAGAGATTGTCCGATTATTTCCGCATTCTGTTGGGTCACCTCTCTTTGGAATGGGCATAAACATTGATCTCTTCCAATCAGTCTGCCAGACAGTTGTCTTCTATAGGGTTTCCAAAGAGTGACTGGTGGGTTTAAACCACCAATCTTGCAGTTATCCTAGAGCACCACATCAGAACTTCAGATAACAAATATAACTACATCAATTAAAAACATGAAGACCCCCAATTAGATGGATTGACAATATGTCTGCAACAATGGGCTCACACATAACAACAATTGTTAGGATGATGCAGGACCTGGCAACATTTATTTCTGCTGTGCATAAATTCACTATGAATTGGAGCCTAATCAAAGGCAACAAACAACAACTATGTCAATTAAAGTACATCAGAATTTATTAGTGAAAAACTTGGAACACAACTGTTAAAAGTTTATTTAATTGTCTAAATGTAATAACACTACATTCATAACACATTTTTTTTTATTTTAATATATATGTTGTTGCTGATTAGTGCCATTGAGTCAGTTCTGACTCACAGCGACTCAATAGGATTTCAACTGCTGACTTTGCAATTCAAACCAACCTTGCAGTCTAGTGCTTATCCTACAGCAGCATATAGGAAATAAAATAATAAAGAAGTTATATTTGTTAGGTGGTAATAATTAGAGTAATGTGACATTGAGGAAGAGTTTGGTTTCACCTTGTCCATTTGAAAATGGCAGTTCCTTACTTACCCTAAATATTTACATTTCTTGTAAACAAGAGTAAACAGAATATCTATTAGCTACGGCTCATATCAGAGTCTAATCAACTTACAGTGAATCTCACAGTTTTAAGGAAATATTCTATTGCCTTCATTATAACAATTATTTCCAAACAAACAGGGCAAGTTCATCCATTATTTTTCTGTTGACTGTCTTAATTTAAGTAATTTTATAATTAAGTCATTAGTGAATCACTAATTTCTTTAACTTCTAATGAAAGATCTTTCTGTTATTGAGGAGTAATCAGTGAAATTATTTCCTTTTAGATAAACGTCCTTCAGAGTTGGAAATTTTTTTGCCTGTGAATAACTCTAGTCAGACAGAGCTTAGTTCCAACGTGTGTCTCCATTTAAGTGTTCAGATACCAACTGATTTTTCTTGAGTACTTCACGATTCTTTGACAGTCAGACCAGTGGGTTTTAAGCCATTAACCCCACATGGTCCTCCATGCAACTTTCTTGGGCAGATCATCAATGACTGCTTTAATATTTTCCTGGTTGTGATGTCATACCATGATGTATAAGAGACAGTTTACATGCTTTCTTATCTGTAATAGCTTTTGTATACTCTGCATGAATATGAGATACAGTGCTGCCATAAGTCATGGTTCTGGGAGGAAAATCTGTTATCTTCTGTGCCCTATAATTGGTCACCATGTGGATTTCAAAATTTGGAAATGCATCAGGATGTATGTGGTTTCATTCACCTGAGTTTGTTGTGAAGTATTGCCGAGTTGGTTCTGACTCATAGCGACCCTGTATAGGGTTTCCATGGAACAACAACAACTTTCAACCAAAATCCACCTAACGTTAGCAATGATAGTTACATTTCCTTTTCTGCATCTGGCTTGTATTTTGGGATGCTTCTTGTTAAGGTACTGCTACATGTGATATTAATGACAATTTTTGATGATTTCCACATTCGGTAAGGTTAGATTTCCTTAGAATAAGGGCGGATATAGATCTCTTTCAATTGGTTGGCCAGGTAGTGGTCTTCCAAATATCTTGATGTAGATGAATGACTTCTTCCAGTGCTTCATCAATTTGTTGAAACATTTTAATTTGTATTCTGTCAGTTCCTGGAGCCTTCTTTTGTGCCATTGACTTTAGTGCTCATTAGCTCCCTTCCTTTAATACCATCAATTCTTGATCAATTTTTACCTGTTGAAATGAACATCAGTCCATTCTTTTTGATATAGTGACCCTGTGTATTACTTCCTTCATATCTTGATGTTTCCAGCATCATTTAATATTTTGACCATATTATTGTTATTAAGTGCCATCGAGTTGGTTCCAACACGTAGTGATGCTATATAGTGTTTCAGAAGCTCTTAAAAATCTTTGCAAGAGCAGAAAACCTCAATTTTCTTTCATTAAGTGCCTTTTGGGCTTGAACTGCCAAGCTTGTTGATCCAAGTCCAGTGTTTATCCTATAGAGCCACCACAGTCTTCTTTGTCCATAGAATCTTTCAATATTGCAATGAAGGCTTGTCTCTGTACAGTGACTCTTTATTCCTTCAATCTTTTTTGTTAATTATTTTTACAACATTCAATATTTTGCTCATAGAATCCTTCAAAATTGTATGTCAAGGCTTGGAGTTTTTCTTCAGTTCTTTCAGTTTGAGAAGTGCTGAGTATGTTCTTCCCTTTTGGTTTTCTAACTCCAGGTCTTTGCCCATTTCATGATATCTGACTTTGTCTTCTCAAGCTGCCCTTTGAAATTTCTGTTTCCATTTTGACTTCCTCATTTCTTCCAGTCACTTTAGCTTGTCTACGTTCAAGAACAAGTTCCAGAATCTCTTCTTATATCCATTTTAATATTTTCTTTCTTCCTTGTCTTTTTAATGGCCTTCTGTTTTCTTAAAGCATGATATTCTTTATGCCATTCCACAAATTGTCTGTAATTAATGTTCAATCTAACAAATCTGTTCTTGAGGTGATCTCTAAATTCATGTGGTGTATACATAAGGTCATATTTTGACTCCTACACACTTGTTTTAGTTTTCTTCACCTCAATTTGTACTTACATTGGAGCAATTGATGGTCTCTTCCACTATAGGTCCCTGGTCTTACTTTCACTGATGGTATCAAGCTTTTCCACTATGTCTTCCCACATGCTGTTGGTTAATGTGTCAAACTGCAAAGCCATTTGAACTGCAAGGTCGGTGGTTCAAGCTCACCAGTGGCTCTTCAGAAACCCTATACAGGGTTGCTATGGGTCAGAACCGACTCAACAGCACTAAACAACAACAACATTACATTTTATGAGGGTCATGTGCACAGTTACCTTTTATGTTATTTAAAAAAAAGGTATTTGCAGTGCAGAAGCCATTTGTCTTATGAAATTGTATCATGAAATCTCCAGCATCATTTCTATAATTAAGGTCATATTTTCCAACTCCAGATACTTCCTCTATGTTTCCAACATTCACATTGTAATTACCAGTAATGATTAATGCTTGTTGATTGTCTATTTGATGTATTTCAGATTGAAGAATTTGGTAGAATTCCTCAATTTCATAACCACTGACTTTAGTGGTTGGTGCATAAATTTTAATAATAGTGGTATTAACTGGTCTTCCTTGTATTCACATGGAAATTATCCTCTCACTGACAGAGCTGTACTTCAATATAGATCCTGAAATGCTCTTTTGATAATGATATGTCATTCCTCTTTAATTTATCACTCCTGACATTCTAAACCATAGGATTGTCCAATTAAAAATTGTCAATACCATACAATTTCAGCTCATGAATACCTATGATATTGAATTTTATGCTTTCCATTTCATTTTTGACAACTTCCAATTTTTCTAGACTCATACTTCAGACATTCCACATTCTGATTATTAATGGATGTTTGCAGCTGTTTCTTCTCATTTTGGGCTGTGCTCCACAACCCAATGAAGATTCTGAAAGCTTAACTTGATATACAATAAAATCTGAAAGTTTATTGCCTGTGTGAATGACTACTGCCAGGAAGAGCTTAATTCCATTTTGTGCCTAATTTTAATTGTTCACATGCCAAATCTTCTTGAGTACTTCCTACAGTTCTTACAGCTGATCTGCCAGAGTTAGAAACGGAATATATTTCAGTGAGAGTTTGGGGCCAACTCTCCCTGACAACCTCACAGAAACATTACTGCACACATCCCTTAATGGTTATCTGGTTGTTATGTCATATCCTGGGAGCCTCAGACTGTAACCTTTGCTATCTACAATAGTCCCCTCTCTGATTTCTGTATGCCCAGTATGCTTACTTGACATATGTCAACTACAGTCACTCATGGTTGTGGGAAGAGTTTCCTTTGTGCTCTGTGCTCTATATAGAACTTTGGAAACTCATCTCGGTGTTTAATATCCCTCACCTGGGTTCTATGTTTGTTTGTGTTATTATTGTTGTTAAGTGCAATCAAATCAGATTCCGACTCTCAGTGACCCTGCATAGGGTTTCTAAGAAGCAGTTGGTGATATTGAACCACAGCCCTTGTGGTTCAAAACAACTTTGCAGTCCAATGTATTAATCCACAATGCCAACCCAGGACTCCATTTGTGTTACTCTAGTTAAATAATTAATAAATGGAGGTGGTGGTGGTGGTTGTGTGCCGTGCAATCAGTTCTGACTCAAAGCGACTCTGTATAGGATTTCTGAGACTATAAATTTATAAGAGCAGAAAGCCTCATTTTTCTCCCACAGAATGGATGGTAGTTTTGAACTGCTGATATTGAGGTTAGCAGTCTGACTCTTAACAATTATACTACTGGAGCTCCTTAATTAATGAGTGGTCTGCATATTTATATCTTTGAAGATGGACTCTCTTTTTGCCCGTATATCAGACTCCGTTCCCATTATTAAGGTCAATTCTACTTTGAGGAGGCAACTCTTCCCCAGTCATACTGTATGTGCCTTCCAACCTGAGGGGTTCATCTTCCAGCACTCTATCTGACAATGTTTTGCTGCTATATATAAGATTTTTAATGGCTAATGATTCATACGTGGTCTGCTTCTCCTTCTTTCTAGTCTGTCTTAGTCAGGAAACTAAGTTGAAAACGGACCACCATGGGAGACCCCGCTTTAATTTGTATTCTGTCAGTTCCTACTAGTGTTAAAAATACTAGTAGCATAACTTCCATCATCACAATAAGTCACAAGTCAGCACAGTTTGACAAACTGACAATTGAGTGTTGTTTCCCCCAAGCACAACACAGGATATATTAAAAGAAGTCTAGAACTACGGAGAGCTGAACCAAAAATATCCTTAACAGTTTGCTCTCCATAAGCAAATTTCACAAGTAAAATCTAGAACATTTTACATTCATGAAATGGTATCTATAATTATGGATAATAAATTAATGTAAACCATGAGAATGTGTCACAATTATTGTTTGTAGAAGTGAGAAAAAAAAATACTTCACATTATATTTTCTACTAAAATAATTCCATGTGTGATTTTTTTTCTCCAGAGTTAGTAATATAGCAATACATTCTACAGGTAAACATTAACTAAAATAAATAGCATATGGGCCTTATGGTTAAGACTATTATTTGCATCCCTATGAGCAAAGTTCTGGAGATATTCTCTGTTACATTTCACTCACATATAAACCAGAGACCAAAGAAGTTTCCATACGCTTCAATTTTCTAAGCCTTCTCTAAGGTCATTTTGAATTGGATGAGTTAGCAAACATCTATGATAGAAAGCCTAAGGGGACATACCTAACTATTCACTAGTAACAGCTTGAGAGCTATGAAAATTGATCAATTACCTGAGGAAATGCTTTGTTAAGGCATGACCTTTGTACTTTGTTGTCTCCATGGAAACCAGTAGCAAAGAGAATAGTGTGTACTAGCTAACTTGGTGTTGATAAATATTATGGATAGAAAAGGACAACCAGGATAAAATAAAACAAACATGGTTTTCCTAACTTTTACATGTAAATTTTTGGTTGCTATTCAGGCTGCTAACCTCAAGGTCAGCAGTTCAAAATTACCAGCTGTTCCACGAATAAAGATGAGGTTTTCTGCTCCCTTAAAGATTCACAGCCTTGGAAACCCTACAGAGTGTCGCTATGAGTCGGAACCAACTCTACAGCACATAACCACCACCACCATAATTCATTATTTCTACCAAAACCCTGAATAAATGTTGATTATTGAAAGTGACACACCCTTCATTTGTCAGTTTGTCACACTATGATGGCCTGCACATTTCTGTGATGTTGGAAGTTCTGCCAGTGGTATTTTAAATACCAGTAGGGTTAAAGGAGCTCTGGTAGCGTAGTGGTTACGAATCGGGCTGCAAACCTTAAGGTCAGTGGTTCGAAACTACCAGCCGCTCCGCGGGAGAAAGATGAGGCTTTCTACTCCCGTAAGGATTTACACCCTCGGAAACCCTGTACAGGGTCGCTATGGGTCGGCTCCGACTCGAAGGCACTTAACAACAACAACAACAACAAGGGTTAACCATGGTGGACAGATTTCAGCAGAGCTTTCAGACTAATGGTTTGCCACTGGAAACCTTACAAATGGCAGTTGCACATTGACGTAGTACCAGAAGATGAGCCCCTCAGGTTGGAAGTCACTCAAATTCTAGTGGGGAAGAACTAACTCCTCAGAATAGAGATGACTATAGCATCTATTGAGAGGGATATGACTATAATTATAACATTGAGAGGGATATTGAGCTCTGGTCTCAGAGTGGGTTAAGTGTTGGGCTGCTAACTGAAAGCTCAGCAGTTTGAAATCACCAGCTACTCCTTGAGCTGTATGCTTCTTTAAAGATTCATAGTTTGAGAAACCCTAAGAAGTTTTAGTCTGTCCTATAAGGGAACTGTGAGTCAGAATTAACTTAGTGATAGTGGATTCAGTTTAAAATTTTGGTATTGAAAAAAACAGTGACTGCAACAGCGCTTTAGATACATCATTATGATTTCTGGAATATGTTCTGTGGGAACAAATGCCTTAATTTCCACTGCTGTTGTAAAAGAAATAACACAAGTAGATTTAATTAAAGAACAGAAATTCATTTTCTCACAATTTAGGAGGCTAAAAGTCTGAGTCAGCTTCTCTAGCCTTGATATTATTGAGTTCCTTGGTGATCATCGTGTGCCATCTATCTTTCCTCCATTTGTGCTTGTTTGTCACTGTACCTAATCTGTTCTTTTTATATATAAAATTTTATTAGGTGGCTTCCATTTTGGGGGCGGGTGATGCATAGACAGGTAGGAAAGGCTCCTCTGCACAGGCGCAGAAAAAAAAAAAAAAAAAAAACACAGAGAAGGAGCAGCACCAGAGTTTTAGATCTTGTATAAGGTGCCGGGTGCCAGTTTCTCATGCCCATTTGTGACAAAATCTGACTGTAGAAGCAAAATATAGTGATTTCTGAAGCAATCGGGACAGTCGATTCCTTAAGACCCCTTGGCCTGGGCTGAGATCAGAGGGCGGGGCCACAGCCAAGCATATACAGTGATACAGAGCTAAAAGCTGCATAGCTGCTTCTGGAAAAATAGGTGTGATGGAGTTCTCATTTTTCACTTTTCTTTCCTCCTCTCCCTAGTCACACCCTCACTGCCCAGCCCAGACACCTTCAGGTGGACAGGAGTGCATCCGGAAAAGTGTCCAGTGTTGCACCCACAGTTTTCCCATGGCACAAAGAAGAGTCTCATTGGTCTCACAGGTTGCTTCTTATGACACCTGACTATGGGACCCGGCCCTAAAGTTGACCTGGATGGGACTCTTTATACCTGCATTACCAACCAAGAAAAAGCAGGTCTGGCTATAACCAAACCCTATGTACACATTGTAAAACCCCAACATAAAAGGAAAGCGCCAACACCAACTATTATATATAAGGACAAAGCTATTTTGAGAATTATTTTGTGCATATGCAGATACTTAATTGACCGTCAGAGATAAAAATAGTGGAGAATCTTTATTCCATTCATTTCTCAATATTTATCTGTGCACCTCCACCATGGTGACTAGAGGAGGGATCTGAGTGAGTGGACAGCCCCTACCCACTTTTAGAGATTTCTATTGTGCACACACACTGACTTGCACAGCAAAGACTACTGGACAGTTGGCTTTGGTTTTGAGTGGTGTTTTTTTTTCCTCTACTTTTATGTTGTTTCTGATTTTGGTCCTTGTGGTCTCACTCTTTTCGTGGGAGTCAGAGCTTTTCCCCCCTACCTTACCCAAGAAGAGACAGCAATCATGTAATTCACACATATAATGCATCCCAATCCAGATTCCAATGACATTCTTCAACAAGATAAAAGAAACAATTAGTAACTTTATATGGAAAGGAGAGAGACCCAGGTTAAGGAAAGCACTGCTTATGAAGAATAACAAGGTTGGAAGCTTCTCACTTCCTGATTTCAAATTTTACTACATGGCTACAGTAGTCAAAACAGCCTGGTACTAGCACAATGAAAGGTACATTGATCAATGGAACAGAATCGATAATCCGGAACTTAACCCATTCACATACAGCCAACTGATTTTCGACAAAGTACCTAAGTATATTGTATGGGGAGGAAATAGTCTCTTCAACAGATGGTGCTGGCAGAACTGGAAAGCAACATGCAAAAATGGAAACAAGACCTTTACCTCACACCTTATACAAAAACCAATTCAGTATGTGAATCCCTGAATTATAAAGGCCATCAATGAAAAAATAAGAACAAATGTGAAGGCTCTAATACAGGACATCCACAGACTACCAAACATTTTGAAAATTACACAAACAAAAATAGACAAAATAGATGATTGGGACACAGTAAAAACTAAAAACTTATATACATCAAAAGACTTCACCAAAAGAGTAAAAAGGGAACCCACAGAATGGGAAAAAATCTTTTGCAATGACACATCAGACAATGGACTAATTTGTAAAATGTATAGGAACCTTGAAAACCTCTACAGAAAAAGGACAAATAATCAAATTTTTAAAAATTGCACAGGACATGAACAGACACTTCACCAAAGAGGAGATCCAGGCATCCAACAAATATATAAAAAAATCACTAGCCATTAGAGAGATGCAAATCAAAACAACAATGAGATGTCATCTCACACCAGCAATAACAGCAAAGATAAAAAAAATAGAGGATATTAAATGCTGGTGTGGATGTGGAGATACTAGGACCCTCCTATGTTGATGGTAGGATTGCAAAATGTTTCAACCACTCTGGAAAACAATATAGCGCTTCCTTAGAAAGTTGGAAATAGAGATACCTTATGATCCAACAATTCTTCTATTTGGTATTTATCCACAAGAAGTGCAAGCCATAACAGTAGTAAATATATGCACACCAATGTTCATAGCAGTACTATTTACAATAGCAAAAAGATGGAGACAGCCGAAGTGCCCTTCGTTGGGAGAATGGATAAACACACTTTGGTATATACACACAATGGGTTATTATGCTACCTTGAAGAATAGCAAGGAAGCTGCATGCCACCACATAACATGGATGAACCTTGAGGAGATTATACTTAATGAAATTAGTCAGTCACAAAAGGATAAATACTGCATAGACCATTATTATAAAAGATTAAGAAAAAGTTGTTATTGTTGTTAAGTGCTGTTGAGTTGATCCTGACCCATAACGACACTTTATAGGGTTTCCAAGGAGCAGGTGGTGAGCTTGAACCACTGACCTTGCAGTTCAAATGACTTTGCAGTCTGATGCATTAGTCCACAGCACCACACAAGGGGAAAAAATATTTGCTGGTCACAGGTTGTATGGGATGGGACAGGGGAGGGAGGGTAAGGTGGAGCGCAGGGTAGGATATTGACACAGGATTGTTTAGGTGCTGTAGAGGAAGGGGTTATACACTATAAGAGGGGGCGGGGAAGGAAGAACATGTGGATGGGAGAACCGTTAGGCAGGTTTGCATGGACTAAATGGGACAGAGGTAAATAATGATGTAAGCACAATCTTGGAAAAACAGGGCTCTGGGATACAAGGATTGAGGCATGGTTTGAATGGGGAAATAATGTTAAGGTGATTGGCTGTCTTTTGAATCTTGGCTTCCCTTATCTACTATTATAAAATAGACACTTGAGGGGGAGAGAAAGGAATAGCTAAAAACATAACCATAGAAAGCTTGTAAGTCCATCTTTAGCCTACAACTGATTGGAATACCTAAACTGGGGCTCTAACTCCCAGTGAAGGATGCTTTCTGAGGAGCCTTTACATTGCATAAGACAATAGGTGGAATCCTGATCCCTATCCAGAATCTTCTGACATGGGAAATTTTTTTCTGGAAAGGACACACAGACCAGCCTGGAGTGTCTAGAAGAACAGAAGATACCTCTTGAAAGAAAGACCAGAAGGAAAAATAAACAATGATAATGGCAATCTGACTAACTACTACAAGAACAAGCAAGTTGTTCCCCTGGGAGCCATCAAGGCAAGTGTTCAGGTCCCATCAGGGCAAATCCTCTTCTAAGAGTAAAACTGAAAGGGAATATATGAGCAGGCATGTGGTCTGGCTGCTGACCACATTGGTCACCAGTAAGGGGAAGTGGGGAAAAACAGCTTCAATGGCTGGATGTTCAGAACTCCACTAGAGGAGAAAGAAGAGGAAAAAAAGAGAATAATCTGCTACAATTTGATGAACTTGACCTATGCTTGCAGATACAGTAGATCTAAGGAGGGAACAAATCTTTTACAGCAAGGACACAGGGTCAACAAGGGTGGGCAACTTCGACATTGGCTGCTTTAAAAGGGCAAGGGGAGGCTACAAAGGCAAGAGTTGACTGGTTTACAAGCTTTCAATAGGGAACCTAGTTCCAGAGGATGCAGGGAAAGGTATAATCTCCACTGAGTGGTTTCCAACCTGTCTGGATGGGGCTGATAGAAGGAGATGGGGATAAGACTCTTGAGGTTCGGTAGTTAATGCTTGCTATCAGGACTGACTGTGAGTGTTGGAAAGGTAAAGGTAGACGTTTTGTAATAAAAGAAGGGGAGTGATCGATTTTCCAGTCCAGGAGCGGAGGTCCCTGGGACCATTAAGGGAGCAAAGTGAAGTGCAGAACACTATACAGAGAAGCATTGGCACCAGAGATGGAGACACAGATGATGACATGGAGAGATAGAGCAGCTGGGGACTCTAGAATCAGGGAGGGAGATGGGATGTGTGCTCAAGGCCAAGGGTGGGCAGGCTTGTGGGGTGTACACTTTTGTTTGATGATGCATGCATTGCAATGAAATTAAGTAAGATAGGATGAATGTAAAGTTAATGTTCTCCCAAATAAACTATCACATAATTCACAATAAAAACTTAAAAAAAAAATATTAGGTTCCAATTCTAACATGATGGTGAATTAGGCAGACTACCCAGATACTCTGAAAAACACAGGAGCTCAAAACAGGCAATTTTTTGTTGTTAAGTGCCTTCAAAACAGTTTCTACTCATAGAAACCTGGTACAGAGTTTCTGAGGAGTATCTCTGTGAGTTTGAACTTCCAACCTTATGGTTCAGTCCAGTTCCTATTCTACAGTACCACACCAGGAGTCTAGATTAAGTATGTTGTTGTTGTTAAATGCTATAGAGTTGGTTCAAACTCATAGTGATCCTGCTTAGAGTTTCCAAGGAGTGGATGGTGAACGTGAACTGCTGACCCTGTGGTTCAAACCGAGCTTGCAGCCTAGTTCTTTATTCCACAGTACCACAACAGGACTCCAGATGATAATCCTGAAACCCTGAGCTTTCAGAGGAAAGGACAGAGAAGTTAATTGGATACTGAATAGAAGAAGAAACGGATCCAAAGCAGTGAGCAAGTACAATTTGAAGAACTAGATTTTTGTCTATCAATGTAATGACTTAAAATTCCAACCAGAATGGAAGGATTCTTCAGATCAAGGAACAACATTATGTTCTCAGTATAAAGGACTGATAGGGATGAGAAATTTACGCACTGGCTATCAAAATTGGGAGAGCTACAAAGGCATGAAATGGATGGCTTACAAGTTTTTATGAGTGTTTAGTTGCAGAATGGGGTCGGGGGAGACAGATATAGATCACAGAAGGAATGAGAAAACAAAACGCTTCAATATAATGTCAGCACGAGACATTTCAAAAGGATGGAGACAGTCTAAGTAGCTATTAACTGAAGAACGGCTAAAAAACTGTGGTACATACACACAATGAAGTACCACAAAACATTGAAGAATGATGAATGTATGAAACACTTCTCAATGTGGTTGAACTGGAGGACATTATGGTGAGGGAAATTAGTCAATCACAAAAGGGCAAATATTGTATGAGATCAATGCTGTGAAAAGTTGTTTTGTTTGTTTGTTGTTTTCTTAAAGTTTTCTTGATAAAAGAAACAATCTATAATGCTTGTGGGAGGAGAGAAAATTATTCACAGGCTAGAGAAGAGTCACATGTTAGCATGGGTGACAAAGCAGGTAATATACAAAAGGTAGGTTGTTGTTGTTGTTGTTGTTAAGTGCCGTCGAGTCAGTTCTGACCCATAGCGACCCTGTA
>NW_006408821.1:2364923-2365919 GCF_000296735.1 Chrysochloris asiatica
CCGACTCGACGGCACTTAACAACAACAACAACAACATAGAGGTAAATACTGTTAACTGTACATGGCGAGGATTAAAACCATTCAGTGAAGCAAAATATATGATTCATTGAAAGTAAAGCTGATCTGTTCTATAAATCTTCACCCAATTCACAATAAAAAGGTGAAAAATAAAGAGGAAAAAATATGCAATAAGCCATGAGACCAATGGAATTGTCAGCTACCCTGACACAGCCTGGCCAATTTGAAATTTCATAAGCCGAATTCTGATGAGGACAGTGAGCTGATAATTGTCTCTACTTGTCAAGACCTGCATAAACTATAATCTTCCCTTTATTTCTCACACCTCTCAGTGACCAGAAGTGTAGCTAGCTCTCTTCTCCTCACCAATCTGGCAGCCAGTGACAGCCTCCATCTCCCACACAGCCCCATCTCTACATGGAATCAGAGGCCCATCCTCATGGATCAAGCTCTTGACCTTGTTGGGCCAGCAGATTTACCTAGCATACATACCTTTGCTAGATGTATGCTAACCCAAGAAACATCTACACCATCAGGAAAATCTTTCTAAACCAGGTGTTCTGACCTCAGTAACCATGAGTTGGCAGGGATCCCTTCAAGGATCAGACACATACCCCTAGTAGTCCATTGGGTCAGCAGGAGCTCCTTCTAGAAACAGGTTCCCTCCCTCAGAATCCTTTTAGTCTGAAAGAAACTCTCTCCTAAAAAGATGTCCCATCATCCAGTGGCCTCTTCAATTAGTAAAACATGTCAACATATACCAAGTGCCCTGTCCCCTACTGCCTTCTGCTCTTACAAGACCATCAAAAAAGTGCCCTGCCACTCAACCCTCAATTAACTCTTTTCTTTTCTTTTTTCCTTTTCTTTTCTTTCCAACCCTTGTATTTGGTTCTCATTTCCTTTTCTCTGCTTTATTTCTGTTTCCTTTTCATTCCCCTTCCTTTCTTTTTCTGTTTTGTTTTTCTTTATTCATTGTTT
>NW_006408821.1:2367278-2379453 GCF_000296735.1 Chrysochloris asiatica
AAAAATCTGGCTGCAAACCCCACGGTCAGCAGCTCAAATCCTCCAGGCCCTCCACGTGAGAGAGGTGAGGCTTTCAGCAACTTGCAGTTAAACAGCCTTGTGGCCCAGTATTCCGTGTTGTTGTTGTTGGAGCTCCTCACTACATGTCTTGCTGTTCGAAGCTCCCGCTGCTCGAAGCTCCCGCTGCTGGAAGTTCTTGCTGCTCGAACTGATTTATCTACTTACTTAGATATATCAAAATAAAATGAAACAAAAAAAGAAAAAAAAAAAACTTGAGCTAACCACATCAACATACACTCACCAACTAATTACCAATACAACACAATATATCAAAGAAAACAACCTTGTTGCTGTTGTTGTTAGTTGCTACCAAGTCATTACTGACTCAGAGACCTTATGCACAGCAGAATGAAATACTGCCCGATCCTGGGCCAACCTCACTACTGTTGCCATACTTGAGTCCATCAATGCTGCCACTTGGCCTATCTATCTCATTGGGGGATCTTCCTCTTTTTCTCTGATACTCCACCTTACCAAACATGATATACTTCTGCAACTACTCTTCTCTCCTGACAATATGTCTAAAGTATGAGAGACGAAGTTTGGCCATCTTGGCCTCCAAGGAGCACTCTGGCTGTACTTCATCCAAAATAGATCTATTGGTTCTTTTGGCAGCCCAAGGCACTTTCAATATTTTCCTCCAATACCATAAATTCAAAAGCATCAATTCTTCGGCCGTCTTCCTTATTCACTGTCCAGCTTTTGCATTTATATGGGGTTATTGAAAATACCATGGCTTGGGTCAGGTGCACCTTAGTCCTCAAGCTGACATCTTCTTCACTCTTCAACAGTTTAAAAAGGTCTTGTGCAGCAGATTTGCCTAATGCAATACATTATCTGATTTCTTGACTGCTGCTTCTGTGAGTGTTGATAGTTGATCTAAAAAGAATGAAGTCCTTGACCACTTCAATCTTTTCTCCATTGATAAAAATGATGTTTATTTGTCCAGTGGCGAGGATTTTTGTTTTCTTTACATTGAAATAGATTCCATACCTAAGGCTGTGCTCTTTGATCTTCATCAGTAAATGTTCAAGTCCTCTTCACTTTCAGCAAGCAAGGTTGTATCACCTGCATATCGCAGATTGTTAATGAGTCTTCCTCCAACCCGATGCCACATTTTTCTTCATATAAACCAGCTTCTCATATTATTTGCTCAGCATACAGGTTGAATAACTGTGGTGAAAGAATACAACCTTGTCGCACACCTTTCTTAATTTTAAAGCATTCAGTGTTCCCAAGTTCTGTTCGAACATTTGCATCTTGGTCCATGTACAGATTCCTCATGAGCACAATTAAATGTTCCAGAATACTCATACTTTGCAATGTAGTCCATAGCTTGTCATGATCCACACAATCAAAAGCTTTTGAGCAGTCAATAAAGCACAGGTAAACATCTTTCTGATATTCTCTGCTTTCAGCCAGGATCCATCGGACATCAGCAATGATATCCCTGGCTCCACGGCCTCTTCTGAATCTGTCTTGAACCTCTGGAAGTTCTCTGTCAATGTATGATTGCAGCTGTTACTCCACTACCTTTAGTAAAACTTTACTCACATGGGATATCAAAGAGATTGTCCAAAGATTTCTGAATTCCATTGGGTCACCTCTCTTTGGAATGTGCATAAATATGGATCTCTTTCAGTCAGCCAGATCGTTGTCTTCCAAATTTCTTGGCAGAGATGACTGATTGCCTCTTATGTCGCTTCACTTTCTTGAAATATTTCAATTTGTATTCCGTCAATTCCTGGTGCCTTTTCTTTGCCAATTTCTTCAATGCAGCTTGGACTTCCTCAATCAGTATCATTGGCTCTTGATCATGTGCTGCCTCTTGAAAGGGCTGAACATTAGCCATATCCTTTTGGTACAGTGACCTTCCGTCTACTCTTGATGCTTCCTGCATCATTCAATACTTTGCCCAGAAAATCTTTCAATAACGGAAGTCGAGGCTTCATTTTTTTCTTCAGTTCCCCCAGCTTGAAAAATGCTGAGTGTGTTCTTCATTTTTGGTTTTCTGATCCCAGATCTTTGCACATTTTGTTATAATAATTGGCTTTATCTTCTTGAGGTGATCTTTGAAATTTTCTGTTCAGCTCTTGTACCTCCACATTTCTTCTGTTTGCTTTAGCTATGCTGGAGAGCAAGTGTCAGAGTCTCTTCTGACATCCATTTTGATCTTTTCCTTCTGTCCTGCTTTCTTAATTACTTTTTTCTTTCTTCATGCATGATGTTCTTGATGTCATCCCACAACTCTTCTGATTTTGGTCTTTAGTGTATAATGTATCAAATCTCTTATTCTGATGATTTCTATCTTCAGGTGGGATATAGTCAAGGTCATGTTTTGACTCTTGTGGACTTGTTTTCATATGCTTCAACTTCAGTTTGAATTTGCATATGAGCAATTGATGATCTGTTCCACAGTCTGCCCTTGGTCTTGTTTTCACTGATGATATGGAGCTTTTCCATCCTTCTTCCATAGATGTAGTCAATTTGATTTCTGTGTATTCCATCTGGTGAGGTCCATGTGCATAATTGTCTCTTATGCTGTCTTAAGGTATTTGAAATGAACAAATCATTGATTTTGCAGAATTCTGTCATGCGGTCTACAGCATCATTTCTATCACCAAGGCCACATTTTCCAACTACCGATCCTTCCTCTTTGCTTCCCAACCTTTGCATTCCAATCACCACTAATGAACATCTTGATTGCATGTTTGATCAATTTCAGATTGAAAAATTTGGTAGAATTCTTCTATTTCATTCTCACTGGCTTCAGTGGTTGGCATGTAAATTTGAATAATAGTGATATTAACTGGGCTTCCCTGTAGGCACATCAGTATTATCCTATAACAGACAGCGTTGTACCTTATGACTGATCTGGATATTTTCTTTTTGGCAATGAATGCAACACTATTCCTCTTCAATTTGTCATTCACTGCATAGTAAACTATGTGGTCATCAGATTCAAAATGGCCAATACCAGTCCATTCCAGCTCACTAATGCCTAATATATTGATGCTTATGCATTCCATTTCATTTTTGACAACTTCCAATTTCCCCAGAATCATACTTTGTACATTCCATGTTCTGATCTTCAATGGATGTTTTCAGCTGTTTCTATTCATTTTGAGTTGTGCCCATCAGCAAATGAAGGTTCTACGGGCTTTTCTTCCACAGGCTTTAGTATATTCACATCATCATGTTCAACTCTACTTTGAGGAGGCAGCTCTTCACCAGTTGCATTTTGAGTGCCTCCCAACCTAAGGAGCTCATTTCCTGACACTATATCTGACAGTGTTTCTCTGTTATTTATAAGGTTTTCAGTGACTAAATATTTGGAAGTGGTTCATCACTCTTTCTTCCTAGTCTCTCTTTGTCTGGAAGCTGATCTGAAACTTGTCTACCATGGGTGACCCTGCTGGTATTTGAAATATCCATGGCATAGCTTTCAGAATCATAGCAACTCACACACCACCACGATATGACAAATTGACAGACAAATGGTGGACAGACAACTTTAGTTCACACAAAAAAGCAGGACAGAATGGCTCAAATAACTAACCAAAATAAAATAAAAAATATTCCTCAAGAAGAAATTACATTGAAACTACCTAATTGGTATATCAAATGAATGATATTTAGGTATGTTTAACATATTAAGTGAAAGATCAAAGAAAGCACAGACAATGTCAAGAGAAAGAAAGACAAAATTCAAGAATAATTCATTAAAAAATACTCCAATAACTAATTTCACAAAATAAATGAAAAATTGAAAACAATGCATAAGCAACAAATTGAAATCGAGAAAATTAATATTGATTTCAGAAATAATTAACATAGTGAAGGGGCATATGAATAGAATTGAATCAGTAGAAGATACAATCTATGAGATTGAAGACAAATTCTTCAATATTAATCTGTTAGAAAACAATCAGAACAAATAAAAGAACAAAGAATGCCTCAGAAACAATGTGGGATACCATCAAGAGGACTAAATTACATGTGATGGGAATTACAAACCAGGTAGAGACAAAGATGAAGCAGTGGAAATACCCACTCACCTATACCAAGAAATTTGGAAGTGAGCTACTTGGCCAACTAATGGGAAGAGAACTATATTTGTGCCCATTCCAAAAAGACTGAATGAAATGCAGAATTCAGTGGACTACATCATTTATATAACATGCTATTAAAATTTTGCTGAAGATAAATTTAAAATGGTTGCAACCGTACATTGACAGGGAACTACCAGTGGTTCAAACTGATTTAAGAAGAAGACCTGGAACAAGGGATATTATTGATGATGTCAAATGGATCTTGGTTGAAAGCAGAGAGTACTAGAAAGATGTTTACCTATACTTTATTAATTATGCAAAGGCTTTTGACTGTGTGGATCATGATAATAGTGGAGAACACTGTAGAGAATGGGTTTTCTGGTATACTTAATTGTACTCATGAAGAACTTTTACATAGACCAACACAGGCTGTCATTGTACAAGAACAAATGTTAAAGTCAGAAAAGGTGTTCACCAGAATTTTTTCTTTCATAGTACAAATTCAATCTGTATGCTGAGCAAATAATATGAGATGTATTTTATAAAGAATGTGGCATCACAATTGGAGGATAACTCATTGACAACCTGAGATATGCAGGTGATACAACCTTGCTTGTTGAAAGCAAAGAGTTCTTCAAATATTTATTGATGAAGATCAAAAACCACATCCTTCAATATGGGCTGTTACTCAATGTAAAGAAAACACAAATACTCATCATTGTCCCATTAAATATCATGATAAATGGACAAAAGATTGAAGTTGTTAATGACTTCATTTTGATTGCTTGTCCTATCAACACTAATAGAAACAGCAGTTAAGAAATCAAATGATGTATTGCATTAGGCAAATCTGCTGCACAAGACTTCTTTAAAGTGTGCAAGACTAAAAATGTCATTTTGAGGACTAAGGTGTGCCTAAATTATGCCATGGTGTTTTCACTTCCCTTATATGAATATGCAAGTTGGACACTGAATAAGGAAGACCTTAGAAGAATTAATGTATTTGAGTTTTGATGTTGGAGAGGAATATTCAAAGTACCAAGGACTTCCAGAAGAACAAAGAAACCTTTGTTAAAAGAGGTACAGTCAGATTGCTCCTTGGAAACCAGGAAGGCAACACTTCATCTTTCATACTTCAGACATAGTATCAGCAGGAACCAGTCCCTGGAGAAGGACATCAATGATTGGTACAATAAAGGCTCAGCAAAAAAAAGGAAGATCACCAATGAGAAGGATTGGCACATTGGCAGCAGCAATGGGCTCAAGCATAGCAGTGATTGTGAAGCTGACATTAGAACTGAGCTGTTTTTCATTTTGTTGTACGTAAGGTCACTATTAGTTTGTATTGACTTGGTGGCACCTAACAACAACAACAACAGTCTTTAAATTGAGTTATCATGTTAAAAACACTGATGGACAGAGTTCAAATTCTCAGCTCAATAAATCTTACAATGTATTTTTTCTCCATATTAGACCGGAAATCAAGCCAAAATGTAGGCAAGATAGCCAAGAATATGTATGAATCTTAACTCCGTGTATTTCCAATGTTTATAGAGAGATTTTATCAGTCCTCCAAAATAAATAGCATAATTCAAGTATGTTCTTGAATTCCCTTTTACAAGGACTAAACCCTGCTATTAAATGAGTGCAGATTACATCTACATCTAAAGTAAGCTTTATTTCACCTCTGAGAAATAGATTAGCTAATGCAGAAACATTTATGATAACAAAACTGAGTTACAGTGTCAGTCCATTGACATTCGAGCTTAGTCATAATCATGACTGTTGCCTAATAGTGGTGCCCTTCTAATTAATTTCCTTTTTAAATCACAGGGGACCACTTAGGACAGAGTTGTAGTCATTTATGTCTTTCTATCTTGGGCAAATAAATAAGCGGCCATCGATTATTGTTAGGCTTTTAAAAACATTATTAAGGAAGTAATTACATATATTTGAATTGTTAAGAAATTTCACTGACAATAAGACAAAAACTTAAATTATATTCAACCCACTCTTGCAGAAACAGAACAAAATGAAAATTTGCCTTGTTTTGCCTTAGTGGTATCTTTGAACTTAAAAGAATTCTAAGGAAGGTAGAATTTTCGTTTTGCCCAAAGATGAAGGCAGATGGTGTTGAGAGCACTTAGAACTTTCAGCAACAGTCTTCTATAGCATTAGCAGTAAATCTACCATTTGCAATCTATTGTCTCTTTAAATCTATTTAATTTACATTTAACAAGACACCTCTTATTCTTGTGAGTTAATTAAACAGTTAGTGACTATTAAAAGGATACTAATTGAAATGCAATAAATAAGATAACTGAGTTGGTGTGTAATTAACCAAATTTACATAAGTAATAAATATGCTAGTGTAGTCTTTTTGAATGGAGTTGAACTAATGCAGATAGCTTAATCTCATACAGGAACAGTGTCTAGGCATTTCATTAGCATAAATCAAGATAGCTAAGACAAATTAATTCTACATAATTTTTTTGAAAGAGTAACTGTCAAAAGAATAATGCAACTATGACTATTGTGGTCTTTGGAACATTGTTGTTGTTGTTGTTGTCAGGTGCCATCGAGTCAGACCCGACTCATAGCGACCCCATGCACAGCAGAACGAAACAATGCCCGATCCTGGGCCAACCTCACTACCGCTGCCACACTTGACGCCATCAATGATGCCACCTGGCCAATCCATCTCATTAAGGCACTTCCTCTTTTTCTCTGACCCTCCATCTTACCCAGCATGACATCCTTCTCCAGCGACTGTTCCTTCCGGACAATATGTCCAAAGTATGAGAGTTGAAGCTTAGCCATCTTGGCCTCCAAGGAACACTCTGGCTGAACTTCTTCCAAAACAGGTCTACTGGTTATTTTGGTATCTATTAAAGTGTCAGTACATCTTTGCAGGAAGACAAATAATTCAAGAAGTAGGCAATATATCAGTCTCACTTTTTACAGGACACTTTTGTGCCCCCTGTTTATTTTACATGTGCTATTCTACACTCCTGAAATACTATTTCTGTTTACCCACAAATATACATTCTATTCCCTTTGTGACATACTCTTAAACTCAAGAAGTGTGTCCACAGGAGTTTCATAGAACAATTTTAACTTCCTCAAAAAATTCTGGTTCCTTCTAACACCTCAATTCATGATGGCTCTACAAGTAGAATAATACAGAATATAAAGGGTAACTCAAATAGAATTGCCTCTAAGTTTCCAGACATATACACACATGTTTTTCCAAACTGAAGCATGTTTACACATTTTAAACATGTCTGCGGTCAGCGAATAGCTACGTACAATAATTCTCTCAATATCACACTTGTCTTTGTGTCATTGTTCTTGCTGTTGCTATGTTTTGTGGAGTTGGTTATAACTCAAATCAAACCTAAAAACAACAGAATGAGACACTGCCTGGTCCTGTGTCATTCTCACAATTATTATATTTGAGCTGTTTGTTACAGTCACTGGTCAAATCATATCATTGGAGGTCTTCTTTTTGCTGACCCTCTGCTTTACCAAGCATTATGTTCTTCTCCAAGGACTGGTGCTTCCTGATAACATGTCCAAAGTAGAAGAGATGATGTCTGTCCATTATCAAGGGGCATTTGGCTGTATTTCACCCAAAACAGATTTGTTTGCTCTTCTGGCAATCCGTAGTACATTCAATATTCTTTACCAACACAATAATTCAAATGCATCAATTCTTTTCCAGCACTTCTTATTCAATGTCTAACTTTAGTCTTATTGTTGCTGTTGTGGTTATATATCTTCGAGTTTGCTATGACTCAGAATGACCCTGTATAGGGTTTCTGAGGAGCAGTTGGTGGGTTTGAACTGCTGGCCACCTGTTTCACAGCCCAGTGCTGATCCGACAATGCCACACTAGGGGTTCTTAGTCTCATTTGTTTTTGTAGTTGTTAAGTATCTTCTAGTCGTTTCCAATTCATAGCTACTCTGTATAGAGTTTCTGTGGAGTAGTTGGTGAGTTTGAACTATTGATTTTGTGCTTCTAATGCATATCCTATAGTGCCACATTAGGACTCATTTTTGTTGTTGGTAAGTGCTGTCAACTTGGTTCTGACCTATAGCAACCTGTATAGGGTTTCCAAGGAGCAGCTTATGAGCTTGAACTGCTGATCTTGTGGTTCAACTCAACTTTTCATTCCAGTGCATTAGCCCACAGTGCTACACTAGGACTCCTTAAAGTCCCTTAAAATAAAGGTCCAGTCTAAACAATGACTTCCAAATGGATTTGCTGAGCTAGGTAAATCAGGAAAGAAATCAGCTTAGAAGGTTAAGGTGAATGTTTTATGGATTCCAAAATTATAATCTTGATAGATTTTATCAAGGAGGGTCATAATAATTTATTAGGAAGAAGTTTTAAGAAAGTTGAAAACTGAATTTGGTGAGATGAGAAAAAGATCAGAAAGTTGTGTTGAAGAAATTTCTCACCACAACAATGCATCTGCTCATTCTTCAAGTGGAACAAGCGCTTTCTTATGAGAATTTTGTTGGGAAACCTTATGTCATCCACCATACAGTCATGATCTTGTTTCTTCTGAATTCCTTTTGTTCCCAAACTCAAAAATAAGTCCAAAGGAGCATGGCTTGAGTCTCTGAGAATGCCAAAACTATCATGTGAACGTGGTGTAAATTGAAGATTTCAGAATTCTTCAGTAAGTTTCAGAGAGTTGGAAACACTGCCTTCTGCAATATATAGATGGACGATATTTCAAAAAACATTAGCATCACATTTATGTATTTTTGTTTAAAAAAGGTATTGATGATTTTGTAGCAATACTTTTTGGCTTACCCTTGTATATAGATCACAGTTCTAATAGTGTTTTAAAAACAATGGCCTTCTGTTTGTAAGTTTGAGCAGATATGTCTATAAAACATGTTTTTGGTAAGTGTTGTAGAGTCTGTCTCAAGGATCAGCTGGTAGGTTTGAACTACCGACCTTACCATTTGCAGTCCAATGCTTATCCTACAGCACCCTACCAGGATTCCATATCATGAGGTCTAAAATTCCACTATATACATTATTTTGGCTACATAGGATTCCTGGTTCAAGCATTAGTCATAATATATTCTACAATGAGTTGTTATTGGTGGTATTGCATGACATTGTGTCAATTCTACCTCTTAGTGACCCTATAGAACTGAGAACTATTCCATAATGTTTTTTATTGTTATTTGTTATCCAGTCAGTCCTAACTCATAGCGACCCTTGTGTAGCATTTCTGAGGAATGGCTAATAGGTTTAAACCACTGACCTTTTGCTTCAAACAGACCTTACAGTCCTCTGCTTATCCTACAGTACCACACCAGAACATCAATAAGTTTAGAAGGCTTTATTCTTTATGGAGGACTTCTGGTGTGGCACTGTAGTACCACCACTAGAATTCAAACTATAAGGTTGGCAGTTCAAACCTGCCAGCTGCTCCCGAGAAACCCTATACAGTGCAGCTATGAGTCAGAACTGACCCAACAGCACTTACCAATAATGACAACATTGTTTATAGAAGCAGACAGACAAATCTTTCTCTGAAGAAGTATGTTCAAATTGCTGAAATTTTGGATTGCAACACCAGGGTTCCTTATAAAATGAGTTCACACATAATAATGAAGAAAGTCAATAGTAAAACATAGTATTTTAGTGTTTGTTGTTGTAAAAAACAGTTCCTGCTCTGATAATTATTATTTTTATTTATAGCATCTTTTTGATGAAATTTAATATCTTCAATAAAGTAGACAAATATCTCTAAAAATGCTGCATTTTAAATATTATTCTTTGGTACATTTTGATCCATACGTAAATTTTTACCTCTTAAATTACTCATGAGTATTTTCATTAGCTTTATTTAAAAATATAACAATTTTCTTAAGCAAAGCTTTTGATAGAATACGTGCACTGATATAAGACAGTGTTGCAATTAATAGATGAATTAGATCAATATTCATAAAAGAGTTGTTTAATTTAATTCTAAATTTGTTTTTGTTTGGTTTTTAGCCTCACTATTGTTAATGGTAAGAACTTTGAATTGAAAATAAATAAAACAAAAGACAACTAAATAAGATAGATTTTAATAAAATAAAATTGAAACAGATACTATTATAGTTTTACAGAGCAGTTCATATAAAACAGCACAAACACTGACTATACCAGATGTGTCAAGGGAAAAATATGTTTCTTGATAGGTAAGACATCAAAAGAAACACTCCTAGAGATTTTCAAGAAATATTTAAATAACAAAATAATTACATATTGTAAACTTCTTTTTTCATTGTTTTAAGAGTAATTTTTAATCTTAAAAGAGGATCTGTTACTATATTTAAAGTTATAAAATAAATTTCCTGTGTGTTCAAGATGAGAATGATGAACCTTTGGCTTAAATTTCTTACATCTCAGGCAATTCAGTTTATAATTTCTGTTAAGTCATTGCAAGCACTACTCATCTGCCAGTTTGTTGTACTGTGGCTGCTTGCATGCTGCTGTGATGCTGCAAGCTGGTTGCAGTGAATAGATGCCTTCAAGTCAGCTCCCAGTAATAGAGACCCTACACACAACAGAACAAAATACTGCTGGATCCCACACCATCATCACAATAGTGTTATCCTAGAACTGGTTGCTGCTGCCACTATGCCATCCATCTTACTTTTCCTCACTTTTTTTTCCTCACTTTTACTGACACAAAGAATATAGCATTTGATATGGATTGAACTTCAATATAAAGAAAGCAAAAAACCTCAAAACTGGACTAAATAACACCTTGATAAATTGAGAAAGCATGGAAATTGTTAAAGACAATTTTGCTTGTATTTAAAATCAACATTCATGGAAGTAGCTGTCAGGAAATCAAAAGACATTTTGCATTAGGCAAATCTGCTGCAAAAGACTTTGGTTGGGTGATGCTGCATGGACGGGGTGTAACCATGGCAATGAAATGATGTATGATACAATGAATGTAAAACTAATGTTCCCCATGTAAACTATCACACACACACACAAGACCTCTTTAAAGTGTTAATGAGCAAAGACATCACGTTGAGGACTGAGATGTGCTTGGTCCAGCCCATGGTATTTTCAATCACATAATCTGAATGTGAAAGTTAGATAATGAATACAGAAGCCTGTAGAAGATTCAATGCATCTGAATTATAGTGTCAGAGAATAATATTTAAAATATGATGAACTGCTAGAAAAACGAACAAATGTGTCTTGGAGGAAGTACAGTCAGATGTTCTTTATAAGCAAGCATGGTGAGACTTCATATCTTGTTGTTTGTTTGTTTGTTTCTTTTTTTTTGATATATTGTCAGTAGGGAACAATCCCTGGAGAAGGACATCATGATTGGTAAAGGAGAGGGCTGGCAAAAAATTTGAAGACCCCCAACAACCTGGATTGAAAAAGTAACAGCAACAAAGTGTTCAGACATGATAGCAATTGTGAAGATAGTGCAAGATCAGTTAATGTATTGATCTGTTGTCATAGGGTCACTCTGAATCAGGACCAAATTTATGGCCCCTAACAACAACAGCTAAAACAAGATTAAAGATACTATGCTGAAGTGCTGAATAAATTAATTTAAATACGTGACAACATGATTATAGATACAGATATCAATATATACATATAAAATAGTGTTGCTGTTTTGGAAGAAATTTTCAAATTCAGGTCAAGGCCAGTAATTAACAATAAATTGGGTCATGTTAACACATAAAAGGGGGAACTTTTTAAAATTTAAGTTGTTTCATGTACTCCATATTAGCAGGATTACTAAATGTTACATTACATTAGAAGCATAATTTATAAAGCTTCCTTGACCTATAATACAAAGAAAGTAAACTCTAAGATGAAAATTCTAAAATTATATATATGTTGTTGTTGTTAAGTGCTGTCAAGTCAGTTCCAACCCATAGCAACCCTGAACAGGGTTTCTGAGGCTGTAAATCTTTAAGGGAGCAGAAAGCCTCATCTTTCTCCCATGGAGCAACTGGTAGTTTCGAACTACTGACCTTGTGGTTCACAGCCCGATTTGTAACCACTG
>NW_006408821.1:2379623-2395922 GCF_000296735.1 Chrysochloris asiatica
ATATATATATACACACACACATACACATACACCTGGCCCAAGCCATGATATTTTCAATAACCTCATATGCATGAGAAAGATGGACAGTGAATAAGGGTGACTACAGAAGAATTAATACTTTTGAGTTATGTTGTTGGAGGAGAATATTGAAAGTACCACGGGCTGCCAAAAGAACAAACAGATCTATGTTGGAAGAAGTGCAACCAGAGTGTTCATTGGAGGCCAGGATGGCCATCTCTCATACTTTGGACATGTTGTCAGGAGGGACCAGTTTTTTGGAGAAGAATATTATGTTTGATAAGGTGGAGAATCATAGAAAAAGAGGAAGACTCCCAGCAAGCTGGATTGGCAAAGTGGCAGCATCAGTGGGCTCAAATATGTCAACAATAATGAGATTGGCCCAGGATGAGGCAGTGTCTCATTCTGCTGTGCATAAGGTTGCTATGAGTCGGTACGGACTTGATGGCAGAGAAGAAAAGAAGAAGAAGAAGAAGAAGAAGAAGAAGAAATATGTAAATAACTAAAACTGAGACTTTTAAATGTGAGAAATATTTAATTAGAACCCAAATTTGGGAAGGACATATCAATATTATAATAGACTAACAAGCCATGGGGTTATTATTTGGAATTGTATAAAATCTATTTTACAAATTAGTATATTAATGTGATTTTGCACACACATTTTTTTGATTGCCTTTTGGCAAGACAAAATCCAAAAGCACAACTGTGTATTTTAAGACCTATTTTTACAAGAACAGATAAATTTATGATTGATATATGCTATTACTAAGTGATATTGAATTGTTTCTGACCCAAAGCAATCCTATATATGGTTTCTGTGGAGCAATTGGTTAGCTTGAACTGTCAACCTTGTGGTTCAAACCACTTTGAAGTCTAGCACATTAACCCACAGTGCCACATCAGGATTCCATTTTTTCAAGAAGAAAGAAATTTATAATAATGTCTCATGTATTCATTGAGCATGATGCTTTGTACCATGTTATTTTCTCATGTTATACTCCTATACCATCAGTTTGTCGAACTGTGTTGGCTTGTATATAACTGTGATTCTGGAAGCTATGCCATAGTATTATAAATACCAGCAGGGTCAACAAAGGTGGTCAGGCCTCAGCTGAGCTGACATGAAGGTACAGTAGGAAAAAATTGAGAAAGACAACTTTCAAATATTTATGAGTAGCAGTGGAATACCATAAGTACCTGAATATTGAGCACTGAAACATGATGAAAAGCACCAGAATATTGTCAGATATAGTGACAAAGATGAGCTTCCTCGGGTTGGAAGGCACTCACAATATGACAGGGGAAGAGCAGCCTCCTCAAGGTAGAGTTTACCATGATGACACGAATGGATTAAAATATTCTAGACCTTCATTTCCTCAACTTAAAATGAAGAAAAGCAACTGTGAACATCTATTAATAGTCAGAACATGGAATGCATGAAATATGCATATAGGAAAACTGGAAATTGTCAAAAATGAAATGGAATACATAAACATTAATATCCTAGGCATAACTGAGCTGAAATGGCTTGGTACTGGTTATTCTGAATATGACAATCATATGGTTTACTATGCTAGGAATGACAAATTGAAGAGTCTTGATGTCACATTCATAATCAAAATAGAAATGCTCAATGTTCAACCATTTCAAGATGTAGCTTGTTATGAAGAACCAATAATACTGAAAGAACAATTCTAAGGTGCCTTGAAAGCATTGACAAAAAACAAGTAACTGGATATGATGGAATACAAATTGAAATCTTTCAACAAACTTGTGCAACCCTGGAGCCACCCATTCATCTATGCCAAGAAATTTGGAAGACAGCTACCTGGCCTACTGACTAGAAGAGATCCATGTTTGTGCCCATTCCACAGAGGGGTGACCCAATGGAATGCAGAAATCATCAGACAATATAATTGATGTTACATGCCAGTAAAATTTCCTAAAGATAATACTAAAAAAAAAAAAAAAAAAATGTTTCCAACCATACATATACAGAAAACTTCCAGAGGTTCATGCAGGATTCAGAAAAGAACATGGAATGAGATATCATTGCTGATATCAGATGAATCTTGGCTGAAAGTAGAAAATACCAGAAAGATGTTTACCTGTGATTTACTGATTACGCAAAGGCTTCCAATTGTATGAACTGTGGTAAGCTATGGACAAAATTTTGGAGAATGGGTATTCTGGAACACTTAATTGTGCTCATTAGGAACTTGTACATTGACATGAGACAGTTGTTCAAATAGAACAAGGGAACACTGAATGGTTTAAAATTAGGAACTATGTCTGCCAGTGTTGTATTCTCTCACCATACTTATTCAATCTGTTCGTTGAGTAAATAATCCGAGAAGCTGTATTATATGAAGAAAAACATGGTATCAGGATTGGAGGTTGACTCAGTCACAACCTGCGATATGCAGATGATACAACCTTGCTTGCTGAAAACAAAGAGTGCTTTAAATACTTACTGATGAAGATCAAAGACTGTAGCCTTCAGTATGGAATTCACCTCAACATAAAGAAAACAAAAATATTACCATTGTACCAATAAACAATATCCATATAAACAGAGACACGATTGAAAGTTTCAGTCTTCATTTTGCTCAGATCACCCACTAACACCCATGGAAGCAGTAGTCAAGACATCCAAGAAAAATCCTTACAAATGGACCAATAAATAGCATCGAGATAAATGGAGAAAATTTGAAGTTGTCAAAGTCTTCATTTGTTTGGATCAACCATCAACACTCATGGAAACAGAAGTCAAAAAATCAAATGACATATTGCATTAAACAAATCTGCTGCACAAGAACTCTTTAAAGTGTTCAAGGCCAAAGATGTCAATTTGAGGACTAAGGTGTGCCTGACTCAAGCCAGGTGTGCCTGACTCAAGCCATGGTATTTTCAATAACCTCACATGAATGTGAAAGTTGGAAACATAATAAGGCAGACCTTAGAAGAATAGATGCATTTGAGTCATGGTGTTGGAGGAGAATATTAAAGGAATGAAGGACTTCCAAAAAATGTGCTGGGAGAAGTATAGCCAGAATGCTTCTTGGAAGCCAGACGGCCAGACCTCGTCTCCTATACTTTGGACCTATTTTCAAGTGGGACCAGTACCTATATAAGGTTATCAGGTTCAGTAAAATGGAGTGTTGCAGAAAAAGAGAAAGACACCCGACAAGATGGATTGGCAAGTGGCAGCAGCAATGTGCTCAAAAGTGGCAATGATTGTGAGGTTGATTCAGAATTGGACAGTGTTTTGTTGTATTATGCATAGTGTCTCTTAGTACCATTTCGATGGCATCTAACAAAAACAACAACATACTCCTATAAGGAGTTCTGCTGGTACAGTCAGTTAAGCACTGGTATGCTAACTGAAGGTTGATTCTTTGTTAAAAAGCAATTTTACTCTGCCCTATTATCTAGAAAATAAAGAAATTTTATATATTTATTTCTGCATATGCTCATTAGTATTGTTGTTGTTGTTGTCAGGTGCCATCGAGTCAGAACCGACTCATAGCTATCCAATGCACAGCAGAACGAAACAATGTCCGATCCTGGTCCAACCTCAATACTGCTGCCACACTTGACGCAATCCATGATGCCACCTGGCCGATACATGTCGTTGGGGGTCTTCCTCTTTTTCTCTGACCCTCTACTTTACCCAGCATGACATCCTTCTCCAGCGACCGTTCCCTCCTGACAATATGTCCAAAGTAGGAGAGACGAAGTATAGCCATCTTGGCCTCCAAGGAGCACCCTGGCTGCACTTCTTCCAAAATAGATCTATTGGTTCTTTTGGCAGTCCATGGCATTTTCAGTATTCTCCTCCAACACCACAACTCAAAGGCATCAATTCTTCTACGATCTTCCTTATTAACTGTCCAGGTTTCACATCCACATGAGGTTATTGTAAATACCATGGCTTGGGTCAGGCGCACCTTAGTCCTCAAGCTGACATCTCTGCTCTTCAACACTTTAAAAAGTTCCTGTGCAGCAGATTTGTTCAATGCAATACGTCGTCTGATCTCTTGACTGCTCCTTCCATGAGTGTTGATAGTTGATCCAAGAAGAACGAAGCCCTTGACAACCTCAATTTTTTCTCCGCTGATAAGAATGTTTATTGGTCCAGTGTTGGGGATTTTTGTTTTCTTGACATTGAGATGCAATCCATATCAAAGGCTGTGTTCCTTGATCTTCATCCGTAAATATTTCAAGTCTTTTTCACTTTCAGCAAGCAAGGTTTTATCATCTGCATATCGCAGGTTGTTAACGAGTCTTCCTCCAATCCTGAAGCCATGCTTTTCTTCATAGAACCCAGCTTCTCATATTATTTGCTCAGCATACAGGTTGAATAAGTATGGTGAAAGAACACAACCTTGTGGTACACCTTTCACAATTTTAAAACATTCAGTGTCCCCATGATCTGTTCGAACAACTGCTTCTTGGTCCAGGTACAGATTCCTCAGAAGTACAATTAAGTGTTCTGGAATACTCATACTTCTCAGTGTTGTCCATAGCTTGTCATGATCCACACCATTGAAAGCCTTTGCGTAGTCAATAAAGCATAGGTAAACATCTTTCTGATATTCTCTGCTTTCAGCCAAGATCCATAGGACATCAACAATGATATCTCTCGTTCCACGGCCTCTTCTGAATCCAGCTTGAACCTCTGGAAGTTCTCTGTCAATGTATGATTGTAGCCGTTTCTGTATTACCTTTAACAAAACTTTACTCGCTTGAGATATTAGTATTAGTACCATGCAATTTGCATTTCTTTTCATTTATTTATTGTGGTTTGTGAAAACAATGCCTGGGAAGATTGATGGATAAAGCTTTATATTAACCAATTTATGGTAGCAAAAAGTAAAGAATTCCAGAGAAATGGTAATAAATTGCAGTTCAAATTTTTTAGCAAAAAGCAAGACCTTTGTGGTCCCACATTGTTCCTTTTAATATCAAGTTGCAGTTGGAACAGTTCCATTAATTTTACAGTCATTTTGGAACAGTAGGCTAGCAATTAGTACCTGAATGCTGAAGCATATTTTCTGAGAGTACCAGTGCTACTGAGTTGAATCTTGTAACTGGGAATGCAAGACTCCTTTTAAGTCAGAAATATATTTATATGTGTTGGTAATTGTCTTTATGGAATCTGAATACTGTGTCTTTAGATTTTTTTTTTTTTTTTAATTTATACAGGTCACATCACATGTAACATAAACATCAGTGATATCAAAATTTAAATGCATTTTTAATTATACAGCAGTCATTATTATAGTTTAAAAAGCTGGGAAGCAGACAATATATGTTTTTTAAAATCATATCATAATAGGATATGTTTTTCATTTTGAAAGATATTATAAGCATTTCACCTGCCACAAATGTCATCTGCAAGTGCTCTATTTAATGCAAGGGTATGTCTGTGGAGGTAAAAATTTACACATTCATGAGCTATGCACAAGTATCTGATAAAATGTTGAGACTGACTGTCTCATCTTCAAGAAAAGGCTACAACCAGTTTACTTTCCATGTCACATCAAGCCAGGAATAGCAAATGAAAATTAATTATTTTCAAGTGACTTGATAAAAATTTTAATGAATAAAAGAACCATTAACTAAGAAAATATTAATTGTACTACTTTTAATATATTAATTATACTTTATATAAGTATAATGGTCATAAACAAGTAGTTGAATTAAGGTGTCATGGTATTAATGTAGGATAAGCACCAGGCTACTAATCACAGGGTCAGCAGTTCAAACCCACTAGCTTCTTCTAAGAAACCCTGTAGAGTGTTACCATGAGTCAGAACGGACTTGACAGCACTTAACAGCAAAAAGTATAAAAAATATGTAAATGCTTTGTGAATTTACTGTGGTCCAAGTATCATATGTGAGTTAAGCAACATGCCATATCTAGCAGAGCATTCTGAATGCCTGCATTCTATACTCACAAACAGCTCCTGAAATAGAATAATCATTATTGTTGTTAGGGGCCATCAAGTTGTTTCCAATTTATAGAATCCCTATGCACAACAGAATGAAACACTGCCCTGTGGTGGTCCATTCTCATAGTTGTTGTTTCAGCCCATTGTTGTTACCACCTTGCCAATGCAACATGTTAAATGAGGAGGCTCATTTCCAAGTATTATGACCTTTTTCAAGGACTGGACCATCCATGTCCAAAGTATGGGAGATGAAATCTCACAATCCTTATTTCTAAGGAGAATTCTGGCTGTACTTTTTCCAAGACATATTTGTTTGTTCTTATGACAATGTATGGTACTTTCAATATTCTACAGCAACATCATAATTCAAATGCACCAATTCTTCTATGGTCTTCCATATTCATTGTCCAAATTTTGCATGCTTGAGGCAAAGAAAAATACCATGGCTTTGGTTAGATGAACCTTGGAACTTCTGGTATGGCACTGTGGATCAACACTTGACAGCAACCACAAGGTTGGCAGTTCAAACCCAGCAGTTATTCCTCAGAAACCCTACATAGGGTTTCTATGAGTCGGAACCAACTAGATGACACTTAACAACAACAGCATGAGGTGGATAAAAATACCATAGCTTTGGTCAGATGAACCTCAGTCCTCAAAGTACCATCTTTGTTCCTTAACACTTTATAGAACAGATTTGTCTAATGCAATATGCCAGTGTCGTGTGATTTCTTGACTGTTGCTTCCATGAGTGTTGATTGTGAATCCAAGAAAATGAAGTCTTTGACAACTTCAGTCTTTTGTCCATTTATCATGACGTTTTTTGTTCAGTTGTGAGAATTTTTGTTTTGTTTACATTGAGGTACAATCCATACTGAAGACTGTAGTCTTTTACCTTTATCTGTAAGTATTTCAAGTCCTCTTTGTTTCCTGCAAGCAAGGTTGTGTTATCTGCATATTAGAGATTGTTAACAAGTCTTCCTCCAGTATTGTTATAATTGATTATTATCTATAGGCACATTAATGAAATACATGTATATACACACATGTGCATGCATATATTTCATATGCACTAGATAGATAGATAGATAGATAGATAGATAGATAGATAGATAGATAGATAGATATGGAATAGATATGTCAACAGATTTATATAAAAACAGAATTAAAAGATAACAGAACTTTTCCACAAAATTTTTGAAGCCTCCTCTTGTAAATATTTTATTGAAATAGATCTCCAGTATAAGACTTCAAATTACATAAAGTCAGAATAATGTGTCTTCATAATGAACACACACTTTAGTCCTAGGACTTTTAGACAAAATGTTGGTCAATGTATTTATATTTCTTCTAGGAGTAGAGTTCAACTGCAAGAATAACTAGAATCATGTTCTTTTTGCATTTTAGTGTGTTTTATATATTTAAAAGGAGCTCTGGTAGCGTGCTTATGAATCGGGCTGCTAACCTCAAGGTCAGCAATTTGAAACTATGAGCTGTTGCGCAGGAGCAAGATGAGGTTTTCTGCTCCTGTAAACATTTACAGCCTTGGAAACCCTGTGCAGGGTCACTCTGAGTTCATTTCTTCCAATGTAAACCACATGAAGGTCAAAACAATCTCACATTTTGGAAAACTTTAGTCACAAAATTATATAGTGTCCATATTTAACTAACTAAATGAATCATAATTTTGGCTTGAAAATATGTTTCACTTGATGTAGATTTAGATGCTTTGCAGAGATGTAGTAAAAGATGACAGGTTAATTAAATATTGGAGATGTGCCAAAACACAGATACCTCCTCATCACAGGGTTCAGCAGGTGTTTCCATATCAAGTGTTATATCTCAGTTGTAGGTAAGTTAACAAACTAATTAGGATCATGCTGGATGATTGGCTATTAACTTGCTTAAATAATTTGATATGCAGTGTTTTGGAAAATTAGCATGGGATAATACAAGAATAGCATGTAAATATTTATTAATGAAGCTACTATTAACTCACACAAGTACTGCGTTTGTTTCTCTCCAAATTTCACTTAAAGTGAACAGAAGTAGAACATATGGAATGCAAATATATTAAAATTCATCTCACAATAAAGCAAACCAAAGTAAATACAAGAAACTTGTGAATCCCAAATTTTGATTATTTCAAATAAAAGCTTGATTAACTACCTTTCTCTGAACATCATCAGTTTTTAGTGATTTTTTTTTTTTTTTTAAACAGTTTGAGTAATCTGAGTTATAGTCTTGGTTATATTAAAGTCTCAGAATTCTAAGAATTTCTAGTGTTTCTTGACTCTATATAAAGTGATTAGTTCAGATTATAATTTATTTTCCTTCTCCTCTCCTCTCCTCTGCTCTGCTATACATTCTTGCCCTGACCCTTCCATCACACTTAAAAAAGATTTTGGCAGAGCTAACAGAGGTTTGTAACTGGTGCCTTGAAAACAGCTAATTTTTATCTTTAAGCCTACTGATAAATCTAGAATCTAAATGATTGTGGGGAAATTATTAAATATTAAAGAAGAGCTAACAACAAGAATAAAAATTGTTAAACAAATTTAATTTTAAATGTAATGATTTATTGTTGTGCCTGGTGTGACGCTGTGGGTTAATGCACCACACTGCAAGGTCATTTGAATCGCAAGGTCGGTAGTCGCTCCTTGGAAACCCTATACAGGGTCGCTTTGGGTCAGAATTGACTCAACAGCACTTAACAACAACAACGACAAATAACTCACTACCTGAATAACTTGCAAACACATTTTTATTTCTTGCCTGAATCTCTTGAATATCCAATATTTATGTGGATTTTAATTAAATTGCATTCATAAACACAGAATCTAAAAAGATAACTCTCTTTTCCATTATAGTTTTCTCTTTATAGTGCAGTGCATACACCATACTATATTAATGCATTAGTACTAGTGAGTCATTTAAAAAAAAATCATTGTAAGAGTATATCTCATACAAAATATTATTTTTATTGTTTTAGTGCAGTGCTGTGAATTACTTGATATGTTTCTTCTAGACATAGATTTATAATTTCCACCAAATGACTGGTTTGTTATTGTTGTTGTTAGGTGCCATCAAGTCAGTCCAACTCATAGGGACCAAATTTACAATGGAAGAACCCACTGCTCGGTCCTGCACTGTCATCACAATTATTGGTATGAGGTGTTTGTGGCCCACCAAGAGAATTGATATCTTGCTCATAAAAAAAAAATAAGGTACATATCACTTTTGGGATGGGATCATGCAAAGAAGGTATACGGAACACTAATGTGGGGATTGGTCAGTTTTGCATCCAACTAGGATACCTGGTGTTGCACTGGAGTGCAAACCACAAGGTTTGCAGTTCAAACCCACAAGCTGCTCCTCAGAAAGCCCATACAGGGTCAATATGAGTTGGAACCAACTTGATGACACTTAACAAGGTTTAAAATGACTCACCCTGAGATAGATGGGAGATCTCACTAACAACAAGAAAGAGTCAAGAGTGAAGCACTTTCTTTAGAACCACTTTAATCCAGGAGTCTGAGCTGTGAAGCCAAAGACAGTGAGAGGAAGTGAGAAGCAGAGACAGAGAAATAGGATCAGTCCAAGCAGCAGAGCAGGCAAGGGCTGGGATCCCAGCCTACAAAGTGAGAAAGTTGATTTCCTTTGGGCAAGAGGCTTGTTGACAGAGTGGTGGTGATGGTGGCGTGCAAGAAGTGAGTTCCGACTCATAGCAATCCTTCATAGGGTGTCCATAATTCTTTCGGGAGCAGAAAGTCTCATCTTTTTCTCATGGATCTGCTGGTAGTTTCGAATTGCTGACCTCTAGATTAGCAGGTCTACTCATAACCACTATGCTACCAGAGAGTTGCTGTTGTTAATTGCCATGGAACCTGCTCCGACCCTTAATGACTCTGCATAGAGTTTCCAAGGAGTCTGAACCACTGATTTTGTGGTTCAAACCGACTTTGAAGTCCAGTACATTAACACCTCTGCCATAGCAGAACTCCATTGAGTATGATACCCTGAAAACACTTTGGTTGAGGTCACAGACCTTTTTAACATTTGCCTGAGCATAACTGGTGCAATGAGTCAAAACCAGAAGTTCTCTACGGGCATGGATAAGAAGAGGCTTTCCTGACTGAAGAATGGCATCTTGAACATTTCTGATCCTGAATTGTAAGCAGTTATTTCCTTAGTAAACACCATGCTTGTGAGGATTGGTTGTGAATTCTGTGTGGCCATTGCAACAAATTATCAAACCCAGCAGAGAAGTATTGAGTGATGTGGATGGAATGTTGATGACAGATTTGCTGCAAAATTTGAAGGGTGGAGGCATATCTGACCTCCACTTTAGAGGAATTGGCATGGACTGCTGATTTTGATTCTCCTTACCCTTTGTGAAATTAGAAAAGTTCAGACACCATATCCACATTATTTTTAAATTTAGAAACTATCCACTCAAAATCATGTATATGTTAGAAGATATTTATAACCACACCAGGAATCAGAGAGTACTATGACTCTACTTAACTATGTGTTAGTAGATGAATGTACTTTGTTTTGGATTTCAATATGGTGAAATGCCTTTAAGCTAATCTGAGGGAAATAAAAACAATTTGGAATAATATGCGCTTGGTTTCCATTTGTCCACCAATGAGTACACTATTAATTCTGTGGCCAAAGGGCTCTTATAGAAAAAAAAATGAATATAAGTAATATTTAGCATGTGGTAGATGATATGCACATACAATAAGCATAAGGGAACCACCTGGGTTTGCCTAACTCCAGCCAAATCAGCATCTTATCCAATAACTCAAAATGATTTAGACATAGAGCAAAAGAGAGCACAGGATTGTAAATTGCTTGTAAGGCAGTGGCCTAGGTTAATCATGTAGAATACATATATAAAGAGAATAAAACTGTTCCATACAGTTTTTAAGACTGTTTACCGTTTGGAAGCAACATCACCAGGCTTGTCCTCGGGCATGTCTATTTTTGTTGTTGTTAACTGCTGTCAAGTCAGTTTTGAATATTTCTCAGGAGCAGAAAGTGTCATCTTTCTCCCGCAGAGCTTGTGGTTCACAATCCAGTGCTTATCCTATAGAGCCAGAATGCTTTGCAGGAGAAAGATGTAACAGATTTTTGCAATAAAGATTACAGCCTTGGTAAATCTATGGGGCAATTCTGTTTTGTCTTATATGGTAGCTATTAGCTGGACTAGACTTGACAACAATGGATTTATTTGTTTTTTTAAGCTATGTCCAAGACACTTATTACTGTGCAGTTGGTGAGGTGCCGTTAATTGTGCTTCACATCCCTCTCATTTGTAAAATGGAAATAACTCAAAGAAAAATCATTGCCATCAAGTTAATGCCTACTACTAGCGTCCACACAGGACAAAGTAGAACTGTCCTACAGGGTTTCTAAGGCTGTAAATCTTTAAGAAAGCAGACTGCCATATTTTTCTCCTTCAGAGTGGCTGTAGGGTTCAAATCGTTGAACTCAGCATTCTAGCACTTAACTATTTATTATGCCATCAGGGCTTCATGGAAATATATTAATACCCACCAGTGCTGCACACTTAGATCCAACTCATAGTAATTGCATGCATGGTTTCTGAAACTGTAAATCTTTATGACAGAATACAGTCTTATCTTTCTCTTATGGAGCAAACGGTGGGTTTGAGCTGTTGATCTTGAAGTTGCTAATCTGCAGTGCAACTTCTTTATGTTTAATAAGCTTATTTGGAAGATGTAATGACATAATATATGAAAAGTTCTTAGAAAAAATATCTACCACTTAGTAAGTACTGGTAGATACCATGTTAAATATGGTATAATAACAGTTGGCCAGGTCTATATAATCTTTTATTGGTTGCAATCCAAAACTCATGGCCTTTTGACATTTCTGCTGCTTTGAAATTCCTAGAGCTATCTAAGGTTGTCCACATTTCATTATGAGGAAATTAACTTATGGTAAAAGGCCACTTGTTGCTGATTCTCTGCATGACTTTTGCCTTCTGATGATGTGAAGCTAAGCCTAGACTCAATTGTAATATGAGACTTCAAATCAGAAAGTTACACAGAAAGGACCCTATTTGGTTACAGGCTTACTATGAAATTGTTCTCTGGGTAAATTCACAAAAGTAAAAGAAACTAACATCTATTTAATGCTTTCTATATGTGTTCTGCTGGAGAAGGAAGGGGCTTTCTGCTCCTGTAAAGATATATAGCCTCAGAAACCTTATACAGGGTAGTCAGGAATTGGAACTGACTCTGGGTACTTAAAAACAAGCAACATATAGTATCATATCAAACTCTGAAATACTATCATTCAAGCTATCCTTATTTGCTGTATCTTTTTGTGGGTGGAGAAAGTGGGTATTAAAAGGGTTTAGAAAATAATTACATGAAATGAAACTACTCTGATATCTATGGTCTTTTACGTTTCTTAAGACAACTTTTATGATAGGTAAAGCATGAATGAGAATATGAAAAATAATAGCTTTGCCATTTATATATATTTTTTATATTTTCTTTCAGCTTCTGAGAATATTTAAAGCCTTGGAAACCCTATACAGGGTCAACTCGATGGCACTTAACATTTTCAAAAAATATTTTTATTGTTGGACTGTGATAATGCTGCTTATAGCCTAGAGAGTTTATGATAAATGGTTGACTATTTACATGTGACTTGCTTAACTTTTATAAGTAATGAGAAAATGCAATATTTTTCTTTTTAGTTGTCATTGAATTGGCTCTGACCCATTGTGACTCCACACACACTAGATCAAACCACTGTCCAGTACTGTGTCATATTCATGATAATTGGTATGCTCCAGCTTATTGGGGTCACTGTGCATTTTCAATTTCTTCCGAGCCAGGAGATTTATATTCCAACATTATACTGGACAATTATTTTACTGTGATCCTTAGAGTTTTCACTGGCTAAATTTTGAAAGCAGATCACTGGGCCTTTTGTTAGTATTTGAAATACCAGTAGCAGATATTCCAGCAACATGGCAACACACAAGCCACCACAGTTTTACAAACTGACAGACTAGTGATGAAAATATAGTGTAAGGAATAAAAATGGCATTTTCCATTTCCAAATATGTACAAACAATAAACAGCTAAGTTTAATATTTGGTTATAAATAAGAGACTTAAGATATAGCAAAGTTTTATTATTTTGATAGTTTTTTTTAGACACTTTGGCCATTGTATTCTTATTATGAAAATGAAGATGCTGGTTTAGAAAGATATTTGTTTTTGTTGTTAAGTGCTGTTGAATTTATTCTGACTCTATATAGGGTTTCCAAAGAGCAGCTGGTGAGCTTTAACTGCTGACCTTGCAGTTCAAATGGCTTTGCAGTCAGCCGCATTAACCCACAACAGTGCCACACCAGGACTCCACAAAGGTATTATTTTAGTATCTGTTTTGGTGTATCTATCTTTATAATGTACACCTGTAAATGTTGAGGAACAACTCTCATTTATCAATTTTCTTGTAGGTGATTCTTACCCTTGTTGTTGGTAAGTGCTGTTGAGTCCTTTCTGACTCATAGCTACTCTGAATAAGGTTTCTGAGGAGCAGCTGGTGGGTTTGAACCACTAGTTCAGTGCTTATACAAAAGGTTATGAAATATTTTAATATGTTTAATGATCATACTATTGCAAACTGTCATCAACTTAAGGGAAGTTTTGAAATTCTATTTATTTTACTGTTCAACTAAAGAAGACAGACGTTTAATTCTTTGGAATTTCACTGAGTATTATAGTTTCCTTGCAGACATTTTAAATACTTTCCTATTGTGAAAGAGGTCAGCAACAATTGCAAAGTGTAAAATGGTTGCATTTTTTAATTGTGTGGATCAGATAATATATTAGTACTTTTGTAGTTCATCATTAGATCCATAGCTTCAAAAAAAAAAAGTCTAAATTATTAATTAGAGATGTTTCTTGAGCACATGCAACTTCATTATTATGTAAACTGAATTAGATAATAGCAACTTTGTAGAAAAATTAACATTTTATTAGCAGAAAGAAGAGAACATTTCTCCCAATGTAAAATTTTATTTAGGTAATATACATCCATTTAGTGTTTAAAGCAGCCTTATTATTGAATATGGAAAAGCAGTAAACATGTTTTAAATCATGTTCATCCTTCTTTAGGAGGCAAATGAAAAACTCTCATTTACGGTTTAATTCTAATCCATTTAATTTGACAAGCTGAATGTGAAAATGTAAATAGAAAACCTGAAGGAAAGAGGAAAACTCTCTTTGGAAATAGGCTATTTTTTCCTGCCACTCTGTTAATATGTCAAGAGAAGAATGTAGCAACTTCAGGGTTAGAATGATTTATGGTGAGTCCTTCATTTTAATTATTCTTCTAAAGTTTTAAATAAATAATTCTCAGACTCCTATTTCTCTTCTGTTTAATGCATATAGTAACATTAAATCAATGTCATAAGAACATTGTATTGTAATTAAATGATCAAATTTACAGTTCTACAGTAGATAAAACTATAAACTGGCTTTGGGCTTCAAGAGATTAAAAAAATATATATCATTTCCTCTGATACAAGAATTTTTATTATTTGATTCATGCCCTTCTATCATCCTACCTTGTTTTCAAAACAGACCTCAGGTAGACTGAAGAAACAGACTGTGTGAAAAGTTAAAACACTAGAAGCCAAGATAATGTTATTTCCAGTTTGGGATAATGAGAATCAACTGAAATTACAGAGACACAATACTTGGTCAAGCAAAGGAGAATAATAAGGAAAACCTCAAATGAGCTTGCTTTTTGAATTCAACACAAATCAATTTTATTGCTTACGATGAACATATGAACTACAGATAATGGTCATTTATTTTTAGAAATTCTCTTGGCTTAGATATAATGCTGCCTTTATGTACCTCAAAATAGACTTATTCCCCTAAGCAATCATACAGAATGAAAAAGTGTACTATTATATGAAACATTTACCTCTTCTACCAAGGTTCCTATGTGTGTGCTTGAATTCCCCAAAGTGAGATCAAAAACAATTTTATAAAATACATTACTGAGTCTATATTGTTCTAGTTTCTCTTCGGTATAAAAATTAAATTTCCCCAGTACTTCTCAAATTTTCAGATCTAATTCCAAAAGACTACACAAATTCATTAAAAAAAATGCATTCATAAAAGACAAACTGGGCACTTTTATTATCTCACATGAGTACAATATTTTGCAAAATGAGAAGCCTACTTATGCCTTAGTAAAAACTCTGTCAATGATAACATCATAAACTGTTGTCACCAGTTGCTTAAAGTTGGACATATAATACTTTAAAAACTAATGCCTGCAGAGCATCTGAGTCTGTAGAAAGAAAAGAGATTCTTGGAATACTTTGAAAAGCAATTTCTGTGATTTTAAGAGTTGAATGAATAACCCCCTTAAAAGGTGAGTTCAGTGGTTAGGAAACTAGCACTAAATCAACTATCATTAATCAATAGGGAGGAATTCCAGAAAAAGACTTTCAAAGACAGACTAAAATCCTTCTGAGGAAAAGAAACCATTGAGATTTAATTAAGTAAATGGAGCTGTCTAACATGCATATCAGGAATCCTTGTGTGGTGCTGTGGATTAATGTGCTTTATTGCAAAGTCAGTTTGAACCACAAGGCAGGCAGTTCAAGCTTACCAGCCACTACTCAGAAACCCTATACAGGGTGGCTCTGAGTCAGAATTGATTCAACAGCACTTAACGACATCATGAAAACCAAAGGAATATACAACTATCTTGTGAAATTTTCAAAATGGAAACCATCTTTTTAGTTTTCTTACTAGGAAGTAGGATTTGACTAATAAAGCAGCAGTCCATAAGAGATGGGATTTGTTTGCTGGCTGTGGAGTGCACCCTTGACTCATGACAATTACTTGCACAACAAAGGAAACTCTGACTTATCTTGTGCCGTCTTTATGATCAGTTGCTGGTCAGACCATTGTTCTCAATAGAGTTTTCATAGGCTTACTTTTGGACACAAGTTTGGTCCTTAGTTTGGAAGAGCCTCAGAAAGTTGTTCAGCATCATAGTCACATGTCAGTTTCCACTGACAGATTGTGGTAATTACATGTGAGGCTCATTAGTGGTGAATAGAACCTGGGTATCTCACATGTAAGGTAAGAATTCCACCACTGAAATATCACTGCCTAGCACTTGCTGTTGTTGTTGTCAAGTGCCGTCGAGTCGATTCCGACCCATAGCGACCCTGTATAGGGTTTCCAAGGAGCAGCTGGTGAGCTTGAACCACCGACCTTGCAGTTCAAATGGCTTTGCAG
>NW_006408821.1:2400145-2400630 GCF_000296735.1 Chrysochloris asiatica
CCCTGTAAATTTTTTAATTACCTTTTGCAGCCATTTGTTAATTATTTTTAACAAAATTTTACTTGTATACAATATTAATGAAATTATCTGACGATTTCCACATTTCACTGAGTCACCTCTCTTTAGAATGCGTAGAAATATAGATAGCTTCAAATCATTTGGCCAAGTAGCTATCTTCCAAATTTCTTGGCATAGATGAATAAGTGCCTTCAGGCCTTCTTTTGTTTGTTGAAATAGTTCAGGTTGTAATCCATCAACTTCCAGAGTCTTGTTGTCTGCCAACGTCTTCAGTGTGTCTTGAATTTCTTTCATCAATAACATTGCCTCTTGATCATATGCTACCTCTTGAAAGGATTTAATATTGACCATTTTCTTTGGTACAATGACTCTATGCATTCCTTTTATCTTCTTTTGATGTTTTCTGCATCATTCAATATTTTTCCCATAGAATCTTTCAATATTGCAACTCAAGGCTTGAATTTTTT
>NW_006408821.1:2403017-2404794 GCF_000296735.1 Chrysochloris asiatica
CCATCTTGGCCAAGGCCAAGCTGGAGAAGGATCAGAGCAGCCATGGACACCTGACAGTACCACAGAGACAAAATTGTAGACATTCTGTTTTTTTGTATCTGTTCATTGGTCTCTTGCTTTCTGTGCACATCCATTCTGATGACTAGAGGGGAGCCTGAGCAAGAAGACACCCCACCCCCACCCATGGAGGGTTCTAGTACGAATGCACACATATCTCTTGAGATTTAAAGTGACAGTTTCCACTTAAAACCAAATGGCAGCTCAAAATAGCCATAGCTTGCCCTGAACTGTTTATTACTAGGAAAAAGGCCTAAACGGGGATTGTGGACTGGGACAGGCAGACTAAAGAGGAAATTGGCTGAAAATTAAATCCTGAGTTACATCACAGCAACCAACAGTGGCATCTTAAAATTTCTCAGGAAGAAGGGAAGCCCTTTTTCTGATCACATCTACCCAGAGGTAATAAGAAAGCATAAAAACTACCAAAATACATCCCCATCTAAGTATTAAGACCACAGATAACTCCTGAATATGCCCAAATAACAGAAAGAGAGGACTATATCAGCACATGTCCAGAAACAAGATAAAGTGACTGAGGCAAATGAGCTGGAAGAAGATCTACACTCCATGCTGGAAGATGGGCAGGCTTTGGAAATGCCTGAGAAGGAATTCAGAAAAAAGATTATAAAATGTATCAAAATACTATACAACAGATTTGAGAAAAATAATGAAGTCAGGAAAGCACTACAAGAACGATCAAAGATGTTCGATACAGCATTGGAAGCAATTCAAAACCTACAGAAAGAGGTGCAGATGAGTAATAATAGAATATCAGAAAAGGACAATACACTGAAAGGGCAAAGGAGTAGAAATGAAGAGATAGAAGCTAGAACTAGTGAGCTAGAAGATAAATCTCTGAACACTACTAAAACAGTAGAACATGCACAAAAAAGCTTAAAAAAAATCTGAAGGCCTAAGATTCATGTTGGACAACATGAAGAGGAAAAACAAGAATTATCAGCATTCTGGAACAGGAAGAAACACACAAGTCCACAGCGAAGATATTTGAAAAGCTTCTGGAAGAAAATTTCCCTAACATCCTAAAAAGCATTCAAGAAGCTCAATGAATCCCAGCCATGGATAGACCCTAAAAGACAATCACCAAGACATATAATAATCAAGCTCTCCAAATTCAAAGATAAGGACAGAATCCTGAAAACAGCTAGGGAAAAGAGAAATGTAACATATAAAGGCAAGCAAATCAGATTAAACTCAGATCTCTTAACAGAAACCATGAAAGCAAGAAGGCAATGGTGAGACATATAAAACCCTGAAAGAAAACTCTTCCAACCAAGAATCCTCTACCCAGCAAAGCTGTCAATTGAATACAAAGGTGTAATCAAAACATTCCAGGATAAACAGAAGATAAGGGATTTTGCCAAAGCCAACCATGGTATGAAAAACATCCTAAAGGAAGTTCTGTGGACTGAGAACCAACAAGAGCAGACAACAACCAGAGAATGAGGTACGTTGCAGCATTACCCTGAACTCAATTGACAAATTAAGAATCAAGAACAGAATAAAATTATAAGAACGGAGGATCTGGGAGGTCAGTCTATGATCAAACTAATTACAAGGTGAAAGAAGGTAAACACAGAGGAACAGAGAATCAGGTGGTGAGAAGGTCAGGTAGATTACAGAATAAAATATACTGTCTTAAATTGAGAGAAGAGTTCTTGGAATATAAGGTAACCACACAGTGGGGTTGGGGTGGGGG
>NW_006408821.1:2406785-2407761 GCF_000296735.1 Chrysochloris asiatica
AAAATATATATATATCATAACATGCAAGCCACCACAGTATAATAAGCTGGAAGACATGTTAAGGACAAGCATAATTAGAGAATGGCTTTTATTCATATCAATTGTATATATTCTTCCTGGTGTTTCTCCTTGCCCATGTTAGCTCTAACAAGCCTTGCACACTTTAATCACTTTTCTTCAAAAACACTCATTTCTCATGCATACAGGTGTTTGTACTTGACATTTGAAACATCTGAACAGATTGTAGAGGAGCTTTCATCATCAATTTTGACAATGAAACTATCATGTTCCTTACACGTAGCATTCATTCACTTTTTCTCACTTTAATTCCCCCATTGTCTATTTAGAGTTATCTTACCATTGAAAGCAGTATAACCTCTTAATGATATTAATCTTTAAATAAGCCCACTCATAGATCATAATCTTTATTTGTTATCAATTAAGAAATTAGATACAGGAGACAGGGATTGATGGTGAATAGGGTAGAAGTGCAGTGAAGATCTCCATCAGCAATAACAAGAGAATACCAGATGAAACAGTTTCAGGGGACAGTTCCAAAACTCTGAACCACATATGTAGGATTAGTTAAAAAGTTTGGAGGCTTATAGCCAGTGAAACTTGTACTGAAAGTAATAAATCTCATATGCAATGTGAAATACGGTAAACACATAGGAGCAGAGATCTAGATAGAGAGAAGTTCAGATAGATTACAGGATAAAATAGACTGTATTAATGGAGGAAAAAGTTAATGTAATACGAGGTAACCTGAAAGAAAATTAACACTTTACAACATACCAAGAAAATGAAAATCCAAGAAGAACATGGAAACATTAAAAGTATGAGGAAACTGATAAGAATGAACACAAAAAATTTGAACTCACACAGGAAGACATGCAGAACAAAGAAAGCAGCAGCACCACAAAAATCAAACATAATGGCAGCAATTAATCCATGCCTCTTGACAATTACACTGAAT
>NW_006408821.1:2410063-2410991 GCF_000296735.1 Chrysochloris asiatica
AAACTTTATACGGAAGGGAAAGAGACCCAGGATAAGCAAAGCACTGCTTAAGAAGAAAAATAAGGTTGGAAACCTCTCAGTCCCTGATTTCTAAATTTACTATACAGCTACAGCAGTCAAAACAGCCTGGTACTGGTACAATAAAAGATACATTGATCAATGGAACAGAATCGAGAATCCAGGAATTAACCCATCCACATATAGCCAATTGACTTTCAACTAAATGCCTAAATATATTGCATGGGGATGAAATAGTCACTTTAACAGATGGTGCTGGCAGAACTGGAGAGTGACATGCAAAAGACTGAAACAAGACCTTTACCTCACCCACTATACAAAAACAACTCAGCACAGATAAAAGACCTAAATGTGAATTCCAGAATTATTAAGGCAATCAAAGAAAATAAAGTGGCAAATGTGAGAGAGCTCTAATACAAGGCATACACAGACTACCAAACATTTTGAAAATAACGCAAATGAAAGTAGACAAAATAGATGATTGGAACATACTAAAATTTTTTAACTTATGTGCATCAAAAGAATTCACCAGAAGTGTGAAAAAGGAGCCCACAAAATAGGAAAAATCTTTTGTAGTTACACATTGGACAAGGCAGTAAATTTAAAAATATATAGGAAACTACAACACCTCTACAAGAAAAAGACAAATAAACCAATTAAAAAATGGGCACAGGACATGAATAGACACTTAAGCAAGGAAGAGAACTGGGCAGCCAACAAACATATGAAGAAATGTTCACGATAACTAGGCAACCATTGGTAGTGGTGGTTACATGCTGTGAAGTTGGTTCTGACTCATAGTGACCTTGTACAGGGTTTTCGAGGGTATAATTCTTTACTGGGTCAGAAGCCTCACCTTTCTTCCACAGAGCAGCTGGTAATTTCCAACTGGTGACTTTGAGTTTCATAA
>NW_006408821.1:2411823-2413027 GCF_000296735.1 Chrysochloris asiatica
CTTTTGAATGTTGGTTTCCCTTACATACCATTGTAAAATAGACACTTGAGGGGGATAGAATAGAATAGCCAGAAACATTCCTGTAGGAAGCTTGCAAGTTTGTCTTCAGCCTATAACTAATTGGAATACCTAAAATGGGGCTACAACTTGCCCAGTATAGGAGGCTTTCTGAAGAGGCTTTGCATTGCATAATGCCATAGGTGGAATCCTGAATCCCATCCAGAATTTTCTGAGGTGGGAAATTTCCACTTGATAGGACAAACAGACCAGCCTGGACTGGCTAGAAGAACAGAAGATACTCCTTGAAAGAAAGACCAGCAGGGAAAAACAAAAACAATAATGGCAGTCCAACTGACTACTACAGGAACAAGCAAGTTATTGGGCTAGGAGCCATGAAGTTATGTATTTGAGTCCCTTCAGTGCAAACCCCCTTCCAAGACTAAGACTCAAGGGGAATACACGAGAAAGCATGTGGTCTGACTGGTGACCACATTGGTCACCAATAAGGGGAGATGGGGGAAAAGCAGCAATGAAGTTGTGAACTAAGTCTGCCTACATTCAGTAGACTCCTGTGAACCTGGGTTGATACCTGGTTGGCCAGCAGTATGGTAAGACCTGGGGACTCCTGGGTCTAGAGTCAGTGACATGGCCACAGAGGACTAGAGTGGAGAGTGAAATTTCCAGCTAATATGAAGTGAAGGGAGATGCACAAGAACACTCACACTTGCAGATAGTACCCAATTCACCTGGCTTCAGTGACTAGATGATCAGAACTTGAGTAGAAGAAGAAAGAAGAAGAATAAAAGAGTAATCTGCTACAATTTGATGAACTTGACCTATACTCTTGTGCTGGCGACTGCATCCACAAGTACTGAGAAGCTGCGGCCCTGTGACAAGATGGATGAAAATCCAAACCCGAGGCCCTCCTCAAAATTGTGAGTCATGGACCCTGAGGGCCAAGGACGTGACCTCCTGAAGTCCTGGGTTCATAGACTTTTTGCAAACTCACGGGTTGGCTACCTTCGTACAATTTTCTCTAGTTCTCATTCTGTGCATTCTGTACTTGCCCTTTATGCTCTTAACTCCAGTAATTGTAACTTCTGGGAAAAATGGTTCTTTTTATATCAATGTACGTAATGCCTCTTTTAATGGCACTACTTTGAATGTCACTGCCTTAAAGGTATTAGCAGTGTGTGAGGTCTTG
>NW_006408821.1:2414662-2416240 GCF_000296735.1 Chrysochloris asiatica
AGGGAGGGAGAGGGGCTGTGTGCTGACAACTGTGGGGCAGGCTTGCGGGGTGTACACTTTGGTTGTTTGATGATGCATTGAGGTGACTGCAATCACGGCACTGAAACAAATTACGACAGGATGAATATAAAGCTAATGTTCTCCCATATAAACTATCACATAATTCACAATAAAAACTTCACAAGAAAAAAGAAATGAGATACAGGTTTCTGGAACAAAAAGATGAAGTCAAGTTACCCTGTTTTCTCCCATCTACAGAATAGATGTTGTCAGGGTGATTTCAAGCAGGAGTTAAGAGTCATGTATTTCATAATTTCCTTGGAAATTTTTGACCCAAAATGAGATGATATATCTCACATTGTCCTTAGTTTTAATGTCTTGCAACTTACCTATATTTTACCTAACCATAAAGTAAAAGAGAAAAAGAAAGGAAAAACAATGTTCAATGCTACAATTTTGTAAGGGAGAAAATTAATTTAAATATGTTTTCCATTCTAGGCAAACAAAATAACAAATTTAAATAATGGAAGGTAATACTGATGCATACTTGAGAACTAAGGAAACATGAGAGAGCATTTACTGTTTTACCTAGATATTTCACATCAATGAACTTAGAAATAATTTTTCACATGAAACTCAGGGGAAAAACTCAAGTGGAACTTTGATTTCTCATTCCTGATCCTTCTTTCCAAGTAACTTATCTATCTTTGTATAGATCCTGTTAAATAATGAGTTAGAATTTATATTGTAAAAGCTAAAAAAGAATCTAGATGTTCACAAATTATATACCTTTACAGAACCTAGAGATGGAGTTTTTCTTTAAGAATATCTTAAGACAATGGCCTTATCATTTATTAGCATTTCTACTATTACTTTAGCATACAGTAGCAAAGTTATAAAAGAGTCCTGATGGTAAGAGCTTAACCAAAAGATTGTCACTTTGAAACAGATCTCTGGTAATTGTCTCCATAAAAATTATAGTATAGAAACCCCTATAGATCCGTTTTATTTGTTTCATGGGGCTGTTATTAGTTGAAATAGATTTCAACAATATCAAGGTTTTAGTATTCAGCAAAATTAAAAACAGACTGTTATTTAATTACTAGACTTGGGCACAAGCAACAAGATGAAAATAATAGTGACTCAAATAAAAAGCTTTCCATTGCCAAAAGGAAGGAAAAATCAAAAGGGAATAATGGATTTCATTCAGTTATGTTCAAGTGAATACAAACATCTTGTGTTCCCTATTCCATTCTCTGTTTTCCTTGTTTTTCCCTGTTGAACAACTTAATATGCACAATCAAAACAAAGACCTATTTTTCACGCAATGGAAGAGTTCTTCTTAAGTTGTCTTTGACTCTGATTTATGCCTTTTTTATCCATAATCCAGGCTCAGGAAGTAATCCTTATTAAGGATATGATGAAATCCTAGTAGGTGTAGAAGAACCATGACAAAGACATGATAAATTAATCAAACCTATGCTTATAGATGCAGGAAAGCCCTCCCACTTCACTTAACAGCTCAAGTAATGTCAATGGACTTGGAAACACACTCTTTCTTTCTTCTTTCTTTTCTTT
>NW_006408821.1:2418210-2419344 GCF_000296735.1 Chrysochloris asiatica
CTTGAAAAGACAAAGTCAAATATTACAACAAAATGTTCAAAGATCTGGAGTCACAAAACCAAAAAGGAAGACCATGCCCACCATTTCTCAAGCTGGGGGATATGAAGAAAAAATTCAAGACTTGACTTTTGTTATTGAAGGGTCCTCTTGGCAAATTCTTGAATAATGCAGAAAGTATCAAAAGATGATGGAAGGAATACACAAAGTCACTCTATCAAAAGGAAATGGTTGATGATCAACCATTTCAAATAGTAGCATATGATCAAGAGCCAATGATACTGAAGGAAGAAGTCCAAGGTGCATTGAAGGAACTGACAAATAATAAGGCACCAAGAAATAAAAATTGAAATATTTCAGGAAAGTGAGGCGGCACTGAAGGCACTCAATCATCTAGGGCAAGAAATTTGGAAGACAAATATTTGACCAACTGATTGGAAAAGAGCCATATTTGTGCTCATTCCAAAGAGAGCTGACTCAATGGAATGCAGAAGTCATCGGATAGTATCTTTGATAACCAATGTGAGTAAAGATTTACTAAAGGCAATTCAGAAATGGCTGCAAGCATACATTAACAGAGAACTGCCAGAGGTTCAGGCCAGATTCAGAAGAGGATGTGGGACACTGGATATCATTGCTGATGTCCAATGGATCTTGGCTGAAAGCCGAGAATACCAGAAAGATGTTTACCTGTGCTTTATTGACTATGCAAATGCTTTCAATTGTGTGGCTCATGATAAGCTATGAATAAAATTGTGAAGTATGTGTAGTCCAGAGCAATTAATTGTGCTCATGAGGAATCTGTGCATGGACCAAGAGGCAGTTGTTCGAACAGTATATTGGAACACTATATGGTTTAAAATTTAAAAAAGTTATGCAACAGGGTTGTATTCATTCACCATACTTATTCAACCTGTATGCTGAGAAAATAATCTGAAAATCTGGGTTTTATGAGTAAAAATGTGGCATCAGGATTGAAGGAAGACTCATTAAGAGCCTGTGCTATGCTGATACAACCTTGCTTGATGAAAAGGAAGAGGACTTAAAATACTGATGAAGATCAAAGATCACAGACTTTGGTATGGGTTGCATCTCAATGTAAAGGAAAAAAAAAAATCCTCTCCACTTGACCAATAA
>NW_006408821.1:2419672-2423538 GCF_000296735.1 Chrysochloris asiatica
GGTTAGGATGGCCAAACTTCATCTCTCATACTCCGGACATATTGTCAGGAGAGACTAGTTACTGGAGAAGGATATCATTATTGGTAAGCTGTAGGGTCAGAGCAAAAGAAGACTCTCAGAGAGATGTATTGGCAAAGTGGCAGCATCAATGGGTTCAAGTCTGTCAGCAATTGTGAGGTTGGCCCAGGACTGGGCAATGTTTTGTTCTGTTGTACATAGGGTCACTTTGAGTAGTAATGACCCAATGGCACCAAACAATAGAAATATACAAATGCAGTAGTTAGACAAGCTCAAAGTGGCAAGATTCAAATAACCTGGTTCTCATTAACACTTCTTGAAGAAAATTACTGAGCAATGAAATCTAAGCACAACTAACTTAATTAAATAAAGCCCTCAGGAATCCTGTCAGAGAATGAGAGGCTACATGAAGTTTGTTTAAATGGATAATGAAAATAAATAGCTGTAGAAATTTGGCTTTGATCAAAAATCAAAGTTATAACACATAATAAACTAAATATAATATTACTTCTTCACTAGTCATACTGTGCTGCTTTGTGACTTGCTATTATGTGAGAAGTTATGCCATTGTTATTTTACACAAAAGAAGGGTAATCCATGATGGACATGTTTCATCAGAGCTTCCAGACTAAGACAGAGAAGTAATAAGGAAAGGCTGACAACATCTGAAGGACTAGCCACTTAAAATCTTATGAGTAGGAGCACATTTTCTGATATAGTATGGGAAACTGAGCCTTTCAGATTAAAAGATGCTTAAAATACAACAGGGGAAGGGCTGCATCCTCAAAGTTGACCTTAATAATGTAGATGGAGTAAAGCTTTCTGGACCTCCATCTGATAGAGCAAAACTCAAAATGAGAAGCAGCTGAAAAATTCATTAATAATCAGAGTATGGATTGTACAAAGTATGAATCTAGGAAAATTGGAAGTGATCAAAACTGAAATGGAATGTACAAATATCCATATCTTAAGCATTAGTTAGCTGAAATGACCATTTTAAACCAGAAAATCATATGAATTACTATGCCTGGAATGACAAACTGAAGATGAATGATGTATCATTCATAGTTAAAAAGAGCATTTCAAGATCTATCTCGAAGTACAGTGCTGTCTATGATAGTAAAATACTCATAAACTTTCAAGGAAGACCAGTTAATACCATTATTATTGAAATTTATGTGCTAATCACTAAAGCTAGTGTTGTTGAAACTGAAGACTTCTAACAGTTTCTTTAGTCTGAAATTGTTCAAACATATAAGCAAAATGTATTTGTAATTACTGGTGGTTGGAATGCAAAAGTTGGACCTAAAGAGGGATGATCCACAATGGAAAAATATGTCCTAGCTATGTAAATGATACTGGAGATCACAGGACAGAATTTTATAAGACCAATGAACTTATCCATTGCAAATATCATTTTACAACAACATACACATGGTCCACACCAGATGGAATGCACAGCAATAAAAATTTCAGCATCTTTGGCAAAAGACAATGGAGAAATTTTATAACATCAGAAAAAACAAGGCTAGGAACTAACTGTGTAATAGACCATTAGTTGTTTATATGTAGATTCATGCTGAAGCTGAAGAAAATTAAAACAAGTTCTTGAGAGCCCAAGTAAAATCTTGAGTATAAATCACCTGAGTTTAGAGATTGTCTCAATGACATATTTGATGTATTAAACTGTCATGACCAAAGACCACAAGAATTTGGAATGGAATAAGGAATATTATACATGAAGAAAATAAAAGATAGATTTAAAGACAAGAAAGAAAGAAAAGACAAAATAGATGTCAAAACGGGATCTGGAAAATTATTTTAAATGTATACACACTAATGCAACTATAAGAAATGAAGTAAAAGAGAGAGGCTTCTGGTTTGGGGGAGGCAGAGCAGAGTCAGGTAGGACAGGCTCCATGGGGAAGGGGGCTGAAAACTCAGAGACACTGCTCTAATGGAACAAACAGCACCAGAGTTCTGGATCTAGCATAAGGACCAGAGCATCAGTTTCCCACAACTGATAGTGGGAGAATCAGGGTATAAAGGAAAACATTGCGATTTAGAAATTGGTCAAGACATGGGACTCCCTCTGCAGCCATCCCTCCCTGGTGGAAGTCAGAGGATGTGGCTACAGCCAGACAGCCATAGGGAACCAGTGCTAAAAGCGTCACAATGACATTTGTAAAAGGAGGTTTGGGGCGATTCTGCACAATTTTTCCTCCTCTTCCCTGTCATGCCTTCTTTGCCCAGCCTGGATGCCTTCAGGGGTTTTGAGTACCTTCAAAAACTCCAGTGTTGAAACCACAGCTTTCCCATGACACATAGAGAAAGAGCTCCATCGGTCCAAGGAAAAATTCTTTGGCTGCTACTTTTGACTTCTGCCTGTGTATCCTAGCCCTAAAGTTAACTTATGCAGGACCCTTTACTCCTGCCTATCCAGCAAGAAAAAAAGCAGGTTTGGCGAGACAGATAAACCATATGAACATAAAACCCCAACATAAAAAGAATTTCAAGAATTACACTGTGAACTCGCAGATACCTAACTGACATTCAGAGACAGAAATAGTAAACAATCTTTTTCCCATTAACTTCTCATTATCTATCTATGCACCTCTATAGTGGTGACTAGAGGAGTGGCCTGAGTGAGTGAACACCCACCCCCACTACTGGAGGCTCCTTCAGTGCACACACAGTGCCTGTGTAGCAATGTGACTAGACAGTAGGCCACAGTTTTTATTTTTTATTCAAAGTGGTGGTTCTTTTCTCTGCTTTTCTGCTTTGGGGGCTTTTGATCACACATTTTTCCTGGAGTTGGGAGTTTTCTCCCTATGTTACCCAAGAAGAGATAGTAATCGTGGCCATATAGCCAAGCTACAAGCATATTCCATAGTATTCTATGACTGAGTCAAGAGCCAATAACAGCTTCTAAGCATTGCATGCAAAAAAGGAAGCCTATCTCCTGATCATATCCACCAGAAGGCACCCAGTAATAACACAGCAGCAAACATCCTTGTAAGCACTGCTGGAAATGACAAACAAAATATATCAAAATATGTCCAAAACCAGAAAAGAGTAGCTGAGTCAAACGAGCTGGAGACAGACAAAGGCTTTCTAGAAGAGGAAGAGCAGGTTTTGCCTGAGAAGGAATTCAGAAAAATGATATGGAAACAAATTTCAAATACTCCAAAAATGGGTGGAGGAAAACAAGGAAGAAGTCAGAAGAGTACTACAAGAGTAATCAAATAAGATTGATACAACATTGGAAACAATTCAAAACCTGCTAAAAGAGGTCCAGATGAATAATAAAAAAATATCAGAAATGGATAATACACTGAAAGGGGAAAGGGGCAGAATGCAAGAGATGGAAGCCAGAACCAGCGAGCTGGAAGACAAATCTCTGAATACTGGTAAGATATAAGAACAAACAGAAAAAAAATGATTTAAAAAAATCAGAAGATAGTCTAAGAGTCATACTGGATAACATTAAGAAGAATAACTTAAGAATTATTGGCATTCTGGAACAGGAAGAATCAGAGATGTCCACAGAGGAGATAGTAGAAGAGCTTCTAGAGGACAATTTCCCTAACATCTTGAAATATGAGAAGAGAAACATTCAAGAAACAGAACATATTTCAGGAAGGATTGACCCCAAGAGAAAATTGCCAAGACATATAATAATCAAGCTCTCCAAAATCAATGACAAGGAGAGAATCCTAAAAACAGCCAGGGAAAAGAGAAATGTTACTTACAAAGGCAAGCAAATCAGATTAGGTTCTGACTATTCAGCACAAACCATGCAGGAAAGAAAGCAATGGGGAGACATATACAAAATCTTAAAAGAAAAA
>NW_006408821.1:2425678-2426683 GCF_000296735.1 Chrysochloris asiatica
TTTTAGAAAAACACGACCTACCTAAACTTACACAGAGTGAAGTAGAAAACTTGAACAGACCCATAACAAAAGAAGTAATTGATCAGGTCATCAAAAAACTTCAAACCAAAAAAAGTCCAGGCCCAGATGGCTTCCTGGGTGAGTTCTACTAAACATTCAGTGAATAGCTCTCACGAATTCTACTCAAATTATTCCAGAATATAAAAAAAGGATGGAAAACTTCCTAATACTTTTTATGAAGCAAGCATAAACCTCATACCAAAACCACAGAAAGACACCACTGAAAAAGAAAATTATAGACCAATATCCCTCATGAACATAGACACAAAAATTCTCAACAAAATCCTAGCCAACAGAATTCAACAGCACATCAAAAAAATCATTCATCATGACCAAGTGGGTTTCATAAAAGTGATGCAAGGATTGTACAACATTAGAAAAGCAATATAATCCACCATGTAAAGAAGAAAAACGAAAACCATATTATCTCATATCGATTGGTGGAGAAAAGGCATTTGACAAAATCCAATATCCATTCCAGATAAAAACACTCAACAAAGTAGGAATTTAAGGAGAATTTCTCAACATAATCAAGAGCATATATACAAAACCAACAGCCTACATCACTCTCAATTGAGAGAAACTGAAAGCCTTCCCTTTGCAAATGGGAACCAGACAAAGATGCCCTTTGTCACCACTCCTATTCAATATTGTTTGGAAGTGTTATCCAGAGCTATAGGGCATGATAGAGAAATTAAAGGCATCCAAATTGGCAAAGAGGACATAAAACTCTCCCTATTTGCAGATGATATGATCCTATACATAGAAAACCCCAAAGACTCAGTAAAGAAGCTACTAGACATCATTGGAAGATTCAGCAAAGTGGCAGCATATAATATCAACATACAAAAATCAGTTGGATTCCTCTATAGTAACAATGACAGTGCTAAAAAGGATATTAGGCAAGCAATACCATTTACAATAGCTGCCCAAAGGATGAAATAT
>NW_006408821.1:2427751-2445234 GCF_000296735.1 Chrysochloris asiatica
ATAACATGAGTAGATATATGCAAACCAATGTACATAGCAGCATTATTTACAATAGCAAAAAGTTGGAGACAGCCTAAATGCCTATCAATTGAAGAATGGATAAACAAACTCTGGTACATACACACAATGGAATACTATATTACCTTGAAGAACAACAAGGAAGCTGCAAGCTACTGCATAACATGGATGAACTTTGAGGACATTATGATGAGTGAAATTAGTCAGTCACAAAGGGAGAAATACTGCATAGGACCATTATTGTAAATGACTAAGAAAAAGAACCCAACCAAAAGGGGTAAAAAAAAACCAAAATCTATATATATGTTAGCTGATCACCTGGATTTGTGGAGGAGAGAAGGGGATGATAGAGCACAGGGTAGGGAATAGACACAGAAAAGTTTGGGTGCTGGGGTGGGGAGCAGGAAATACACGAGAAGTGGGAGAGGAATGGAAGAACAAGGGGGATAGGAGAACAGTTAGACAGGTTGACATGGGCTAAGTGGTACAGAGGTAAGTGATTCTGTATGCACAACTTTGGAAAAACATGGTTTCAGGATACAGGGATTGAGGCATGGTTTGAAAGGATAAAAAGAGAGGGGAAATGTTAAAATGCTTGGCTGTCTTTTGAATCTTGATTTCCTTTGCCTACCATTGTGAAATAGACACTTGAGGGGTGGGGGATGAGGAGTAGCCAGAAACTTCCATAGAAAGCTTATAAGTCTGTCTTCAACTTATACCTGATTGGAATACCTTAAAAGGGGCTAGACACTACCCAGTGAAAGAGACCATCTTTTGCATTGCATAAGACCATCCTGGAAAACAGAATCCCATCCAGAATTGTCTGAGGTGGGAATTTTCCACTGGAAAGGACGAGTAGACCAGCCTAGAGCAGCTAGAAGAATAGAGACATTTTGTGAAGAAAGACTAGCAGGTAAAAATCAGAAATAATAATGGCAGTATGATAGATTACTACAAGAACAAGTAAGCTGTTTGCCTGGGAACCATCAAGGCAAGTGGTCGGGTTCCCCAATGCAAATTGCCTTCCAAGACTAGGACTCAAGGGGAATACATAAGCAGGCATGTGTTCTGGCTGGTGACCACGTTGGTCACCGATAAGGGAAAGAGGAGGAAAAACAGCAATTAAGTTGGGATCTAAGTCTGACCACATTCAATAGACTCGTTTGAGCCCAGGTAGAGACCTGGAATGTCAGCAGTTATGGTGAGACCCAGGGACTCCTGGGCCCAGAGGCAGTGACATGGCCACAGAGGACTAGAGTGGAGAATGAAGCGTCCAGCTGATATGAAGTGAGGGGAGATGCACAAGAGCATCCATACTTGCAGAGAGTACCCACTTGACCTGGCTTCGATGGCTGGATGATCAGAACTCAACTAGAAGAAGAAAAAAGAGGGGTGGGGGAAGTAACCTGCTACAATTTGATGAACTTTACCTATACTTATGGATGTAGTAGCTCTAAAAAGGAACAAATCATTACAGTAAGGATCATTTCCACCCCCTTGGTACACAGGGTTGACAGGGATGGGCAACATAGACATTGGCTACCCAAAATGGGGGGGAGGGGACTATAAAGGCAAGAAGTGACTGACTTACAAGAGGGAGCCTAGTTCCAGATGGGGCAGGGATATGATTGATTTCTAATCTGTTGGGACCTGGTTGGTGAAAGGAAATGGGGATAAGACACTTGTGGTACAATAGTGAATAATTGCCATTAGGACTGACTGTGAGGGTCAGAAATGTAGAAGTAGATGTTTTTTGACAAAAGGAGGGAAGTGATTGATTTTTGTAGCCCAGAAGCAGAGGTCCCTGTGACCATCAAGTGAGAAGAGCGGAGAGCATGACCCTACCCAGAGAGCAGAGACGCCAGGAATGGAGACAAAGATGATGACATGGACAGATGGAGCATCTGGGGACAATGGACTCAGTGAGGGAGACAGGCTGTGCTGACGGCTGGGGGATGGGGGAGCTGGCCTGTGGAGTGTATCCTGTGGTTATTTGATGATGCATGGAGGGGATTGTAATCATGGCAATGAAACGAAATATGATAGGATGAATGTAAAACTGATGTTCTCCCATGTAAACCCACATAATTTACAATAAAATCTTTTTTAAAAAAAGAAGAAATGAAGTAAAAGAGCTAAACAGAAACATCAAAGGGCAGGTCGAGAAGATAAAGTCAAATATCATAATGAATTGTGCAAAGATCAAGAAATAGAGATTCAAAAGGGAAGAAGATACTCAACATCTCTCAAACTGAAAGAATTAAAAACAAAATCAAACCATGTCTGAAATATTGAAGAATTCTCTGTGCAAAATATTGACAGACACAGACAGCATCAAAAGAAGGTAGAAGGAATACACGGAATCGTTGAAAGAATTGCTTGAGATTTAGTGATTTCAAGAGACACCATATGACCAGTAACTTATGGTATTGAAGGAAGAAATCCAAGCTAGTCAAAAGCCATAGGTGAAAAACAAAGTACCAGGAATTGACAATACAAATTAAAATGTTTCAGTAGATTATTGCCATGTTAAAGGCTCTCACTCATCTGTGCCAAGAAATATGGAAGACAGCTACCTGGCCAACTTATTGGAGATCCATATTTGTGTCCATTCCAAAGAAAGATGAACCAACAGAATGTGATATCATCAAATAATATTAATATCACATGTAAGTAAATTTTTTTCTGAAGATAATTTAAAAAAAATGGTTGCAGTGCTTCCAGAGGGAGCTACCAGAAATTTCAGCTGGATTCAGAAGAATACTTTGCTGAAAGTAGGCAGTACCAGAGAGGTGTTTACTTGACTTTATTGGCTATGCAAATGCATTTAGCTGCGTAGGTCATAATGAACTAAGAATTACACTGAGAAGACTGGAAATTCTGTAACACTTGCATGTCTTGAGAAATCTGTACATAGATCAAGAAGCAGTTATTCATACAAAACAAAAGGGTATTGAGTAGTTTAAATCAGGAAAAGGGTGTGCCAGGGTTGTATCCTTTCACCATAGTTACTCAATCTATATGCTTAGTAAATAATCAGAGAATCTAGATTATATTGAAAAAATATATGGCATCAAGATAGAAGGAAGACTTATAAACAACCTGTGATATGCAGAGGACACAACCCTTACTTTCTGAAAGTAAAGAACACTTAAAATACTTACTAATGAAGATTAAAGATTTCAGGAATCAGTATGGGTTGCACCTCAATGTAATCAAAATGAAAATCTTCACAACTGGATCAATAAGTATCATCAAAATAAACTAAATAAGATTGAAGTTATCAAAGACTTCAGTTTGCTCAGAACATTCATCAACACTTATAGTAGCAGCAGTCAAGAAATTAAAAGATTTTATTAGGCAAATCTGTAGCACAAGACCACTTTAAAGTGTTCAAGAGCAAAGACATCAGTTTGAAGACTAAAGTGAGCCTAATCCAAGCCACAGTATTTTCTATCATTTCATAGGCATGTGTAAGTTGCATAATAAATAAGGAAAACGATAGAAGAATCAATGCATTTGAATTATGGTGTTGGCAAAGAATATCAAAAGTACCACAGACTGCCGGAAGAACAAACAAATTTGTGTTGGAGGAAGTATAATTAAGATGCTCCTTAATAGCGAGGCTGGCAAGAGTTTGTCTCTCAAACTTTGGACATGTGTTCAGGAAAGACCAATCTCTAGTGAAGGACATAATGCTTGGTAAATTGGAGGGCTGGAAAAAAAGAGGAAGACCCCAAAAATATGGACTGACAGAGTGGCAACAACAATTGTGAGTATGGCACAGTACCGTACAATGTTTCATTCTGTTGTGCCTAGAGTCACTATGAGTCACAGTAGAATCTATGGCATCTAACAACAACAATAATACTATCACTAAGAATCTGGAATTGGAGGAAAGGTGAGCTGGAGGAAATGTAAATATTTTAACGTTGTTGTTGTTGAGTGCCATTGAGTTGGTACTAACTCATAGTGACCCTATGCACAACACTCTGGCTGCACTTCTTCCAACACAGATCTGTCTGTTCTTTTAGCAGCCCATGGCACTTTTAATATTCTCCTCTAACACCATAACTCAAAAGCATCAATTCTTCTACAGTCTTCCTTAGTCACAGTCCAGCTTTCAAATGCATATGAGGTTATTGAAAATACCATGGCTTGGGTCAGGCACACCTTAGTCCTCAAGCTGACATCTTTGCTCTTCAACACTTTAAAAAGGTCTTGTGCAGCAGATTTGCCTAATGCAATATGTCATTTGATTTCTTAACTACTGCTTCTATGAGTGTTGATAGTTGATCCAAGAAGAATGAAATCCTTGACAATTTCAATCTTTTTTCATTGATAAAAATGCTGTTTATTGGTCCAGTGGTGAGGATTTTGTTTTCTTTACATTGAGAGGCAATCCATACCAAAGGCTGTGGTCTTTGATCTTCATCAGTAGATATTTTAAGTCCTCTTCACTTTCAGCAAGCAAGGTTGTATCATCTGCATATCACAGGTTGTTAATGAGTCTTCCTTGGGGAGCCTGCTGCCTGGTTTTTCTTCATATGACCCAGACAGATAAGTGGTGGATTCTACCATTAAAATTCTATAAATGAGTCAATCAATATAGTAGTCTCTGGAATATGAATGAGATCTGTTCCTGTGATTTTAAGAATTTTTAGGAAGTCTGAACAGGTGTTTAGAGTTCTTTTTTAACCATATTTCATTTTTTAAAACTTTTAATTGTGAATTGAATGAAGGTTTACAGACCATATAATCAGTTTTATGTTTCAACAAATTATACAGTTGCTTTCATTTCATTGATTGCAATGTATGTATACAATATATTTAGCACAAGAGAAAAGAGAAGGTTCAGTGCCTTTTCAATAATTTAAAAGCTGCACATTCAGCATGTGAAGGTGATTATGATAAATAAGTTATTACAAATAGAGTTTGGTTCAATCTTCAAAAATGAGGGCAAATTTACATAATATTAAACCTCAGGTAAGTACCAGTTGTCCATTAATTAGATACTTGGAAACTGGGGACAGCCATATGATTTTAAATTAAAGTATTGTTGAAAATTACTTTAACCTCTTTATGCATTCCATATTCTTTTTTTTTTTGTAACAAAATAACAACAACAAAACAAACTTTACTTGTATTTAGCAGTTAATAAATAATTTACATTATGTACATGTGGTGACAACTGCACACAGGTTAGATGCATCGATTCAGTGAGTGATCCTCACTTCCAAGCAGAACATGATCAAATGAAACCAAAATTAAGTGCTTCACTTTTCACTTCCAACATAGAGGCAGTCTAAGAACCAGCAGGAAGGGGCCAGCGTTGAGTCCCTTCCTGCCTGGACTGCGTTCTTTTGGCTGAGAGAATGGAATCTCTCGTGGCTAGGGTGGGGAGACGCATGTTCTGCAGCCTCTGGGGCCAGTGTATGAGAGATTCCTGGAGAACAGAAGAGGGGCTGCCTGGGAACACACACAGTGTGGGGCTGCAGGATGTCCTGGGGCTCGTCCAGCTAAGGGGAGCAGAGCCTAGACCTACATTGGCCTATGTTTCTCAGAACAGCATCAGGACAAGGGTTCCTGACAGGACAAGGGCTTTCAGCTTTGTGACCATAGTATTTAAGGGATTGGTCCTCTTTCCATGAAGAAGAAAGAGGAGACCCTTCTCCCCTACCCAGACTCCAGATACAGGGTGTGGGGGGCAGGCGAGGAGAGGACAGAGGATCAGGGCAGGCCAACTGCCCAAGGCTCTGCTGGAGAGGAAGACAGTCAATGGGGTCTCTTCTCCCTTTAAACATTTAGAACCAAGGGCTAGTTTTCAATGCACAGTGGAGTGGATGGGAGGAAGAGCCATAGAAAAGTATCTTAGCAAATGGCACAGTCACAGTGGTTGTCCCTCCAATAGGGCTCTTGGTGGGTGGGCAGATGTGTGGTGGAGGGCAGGAAGGCACCAGCTTGTGGCCAGCAGATGACAATTTGCTAAAGAGGCTGAGGGGCACCCTAGGGTTCCCCTATGGCCCTACCAGGAGATGGGTGCTCACTGATGCCTCAGCTCCACTCAGCCCTGTGTGTGTGGGGGGTGTCTTCTGTGAATTGGGGCTTGTGAGTGAGTGTGCTTTTGTGGGGTGTGCATGCAGTGGGCACAGGGAGCTTCATGGTCCAGCCTGCTTCAGTGCATTTCAGGGGAGTGGGGAGACAGACTCCGATGGTCCCAGTGTCTCTCTGGGGAGTGGGGAGGGAGGCGCTGGGCCTGGGGACTTGGGTTTACACATTCACACTGCGGGGTGTGGGGGAGGGGAGCTTCTCTCTCTCTCACTCAACTCTATTGTCACAAACAACACAAAATCAATTATCACAACTTTGTCACGTGCACTAGCGCGAGGGGCTAAGGCAAAGTCCCATGCCCTGAATTTCTGCCAGCAGGCCGGTAGGACGAAGTAGCTCTGGGTTACTGGTTGCCTCTGATCGCCAGGTCCCATGGAGACTGCTTGGCTGCCGGGAATGCCTGACATTACATACCTGCTAGCAGGCACCTTGGACCAAGAAATCAGGGTGCAGGAGCCTGCGTGTCCTCCAAGAACACGGTAGGCAGGGCAAAGAGGAGGGCACTGACTAGGGGCTGGGCCAGGGCCAATGATGTGGCGGGCACCTGGCCCTGCAGCTCCGGAGTCCTTCCGTACAGATGCAGTCTGTCTTTGTTGGAATGCAGCATCTCAACATCTTCCAAGGCATAGTAGGCGGCCAGCGTAAAGTTCACTTTGTCAGTGGTGAGGGGGTCGAACACGCAGGCCTGGCAGTAGAGGTCCTCCACTGGCCGCTTTTCCTTGCACTTGGCCACCGCTGTCTCCTAGGGAAGGCCTGGTCCTCCACAGCAATGACTACCTCCTCGGGCATGCAGATGGCGAAGGTCAGGTAGCAGCCCACCTGGCGCACCACGATGGTGTTGCTGATGTATTTAGACTGGATCTTCATGTGCTGGCCTGACACCTCTGTGATCTTCATGCTGTTAGCTCCGTGCTTATCCCCACCATTCTTGGAGCCGTTGGCAAAGGCGGCTGGGAGCTCATCCATCTCTGCCTGGTACACCTTCCGGTCCACGAGCTCCTGGAAGTTCTTGAACATGATGGTGAGCTTGCTGGTGGCAGTGGTGACAGAGCCTGGTAGTACGTGTGTGTTGGTGACCTGCACATTCAGGTAATTGTTGTCAGTGAGTGGCCAGGCGCCCTGCATCTTGCAGGTCTGGAAGAGGTCTGTGAAAGTCCTGAGATGCGTGTAATTGGGGGCGATCAAGTGCTTGTGGAAGCTCTTCTCTAGTGGCAGATTTCGCAGCTGTCGGAGCGCTCCTGGCTGTCCTCAGCCAGCAGGAGCGTGCGCAAGCCTGGCTGCGAGGTGGGACCATCTCTGGAGCAGTTGTGTTGGCTCATGAGGTTCTCTATGCCATGGACAGCTGGTTGGTAGGCCAGGTCCCCCCGGCAGATGCGGGCCGTACGCCATGTACAGTAGGCATGGCACGCAGGGCGGTGCAGAACTCCGGGGCGTCTGTCCTCCGAGTGACTGCCGGACGAGGCACTCCAAAAATCAGAGTTGCACTTGAGGATCTTGCATAGCACGGTGGCTGAAAGGAAGCTCTAGTCTTTCCCTAGAAGAAGAGGTGAGAAGAAAAGGAGACGGATATCAATCACGCTACCCAGAAAGGGCTGCCTCGTGCTACCGGCAGGAGCAGCGAGCCGGGGGGCATGGTCCCGCATTCCATATTCTTTTAAAATTAATTTTAAAGAATTCTTTTTCAATGTAATATTTCTTTTAGATAAAAAATGCGTATCTTATGTTCATTATATACTTCAGTTTTACTTTTTTATGCTATCTTCAAATTCAAGGATACCAAATTTAATTTTCATTAAAATATCTTATATAAACCAATAGTCATCTATGCTGTTTTGACTCATGGTGTCCCCATGGTGTCAGAGTATAGCTGTACTCCATAAATGTTTTCAATATCTGATTTTTTAATAAGTAGATTGATGTCTTTCTTCTGTCCTGTCTTTAGGTAGACTTGTAACTATAACATTTGGATTGCAGGTAAGCTTGCTTAACCATTTGCACAAACCAGGGACTCCAAAATGTCTTCTATATTATAATTTAAATATCTTAAAATTATATAACTAAATTCATGCATTAATAAAATTGACAACGGTCACTCCTATACTATTGGTGGTGGTGGTGTTGTCAAATAAATTCCAACCCATATCAACCCTGTATAGGGTTTCCAAGGAGCAGCTGGTGAGCTTGAATCACTGACATCGTGGTTCAAACTGACTTTGCAGTCCAGTGCATTAAACCATAGCACCACACCAGAACTACCACTCCCTATTCAACTGGATTTAATAATACTTTGCTATGGTCACACAGAAGGCAGGCACTATACACTATACTCATAGTTAAGAGATTTATTAAGGAAGTTAACAAGTTATAATGCAGGATAAGAAAATGCTCAGGACACAGCTATTCCAGTCAGGATTGCCTCTCCTCTGTGATACACATAGGTAGGTGCAGAGAGTCATTCCGTTTCTGCTGTTTGACACAGTCCCGGCAGAAGGAGAAACATCATGCAAAGCAAATGAATCTCAGGAGCTGGTCTCTATCTCCTCTCTAGGATAACTCTGAATTCACTTGTAAAAATTTATAATATTGCCATATTCACGGCTTTTACTGTGAGCTCTGCAGACCTTAGGAAGGAACCAGTCTGGCAACAATTGTTTCAGCTTTGGTGGGTTGAATTCAAAGGGAATTGTATGAGCCACTCCCATTCACAGAAAGCCTAAGTACAAAGTAACTGCATTTATAAGATCACAAAAGCAGGTAACAAACTAAAGTAAAACTGACTGACCCCTATAGACCTCACCACAATCAATTACCAGCCAGAATCCACAAAACCCCACTATTACATACAGGCACCTACGTAAATAGGCAGAGAATAGCGAACGTAAGTGAAAGGTGGTCTAAATTTAATAATCTACCCTTCCTGCAACAATTGGTCAGATTGGGCCTTTTTCTTAACATGCCCCACAGCCTTAAAAGAAAGAAACATAGGAACATTGTGGTTTGGCAATTTACTGAATAGGTCAGAAGAACAAGATAATTGAGTAGATGTTAGTAATTCTTTTGTTATAGAAAATAGTAGTACATTATGTAGGATAGAACATTGACAATTAGCTAGTAGAAACAATAAAGTAGTGTAGGCATTGATTATTAATAGAAACTTATATTACTAAGAGCATGTAATCAGAGGTCTGAAAAGTGGAAACAATTGGTGTAAGGTTTAACTTGATCTTTCAGTAGGGATAAGAAGAAACAATCTATCACTTACATAGGAGAGGAGATAATGTCAAGAGAAGAATGCTTAATGGTTAGAAAAGAACAGGATGTTGGAAAGGTCAGGTTGGAGACCATAGAAATACTTTTGTTAAGATTCTGTAATCACAGGGTAAAAGAATGTTACAATTACAAATGTGTAATAATTCAAGGGAAAAATCAAAGTATCAAATCATTATGCATTGTGTAATTTTAAGTATTAAAAATAAAGACTTGCTGAGCTGGGGCAGAGAAGAAAAAAGATAAGAAAAGAGAGAGCTCCATCAGCCAACTAAGTGGAGACTCCTCGATTGCTTTCATTTTCTCTGACTCCGTGTCTCCTCTCGTGTCCCGCGACCCTGTGAGAGCTGGACTCCTGCAGGTAGGCCTTTGTCTGACCCTTGGCCTCTTGACCTGGCCTCTGCCCTGCTCCACCAATGTTAAAAGCTATTTTAATGCTGCTGTAAATGTCCATGAGGCACACTGTTACACCACAAACCTCAGTCCAAAGGTGCTTGGCTTTAATTCCTTAGGTCAGCAAAACTTGTTCCCCAGTTATATGGCTGGAGGCATCACACTCTTCAAACAAGCAGCCTGCCGAAAGTCACTCAGCTTTACTTGCTCCCTGGGCCAGCAAATACACTGTTCTTTCTGGTACTCTGGTACTTGGTTTTGTTGCTGTTCCTCTAACACCCCTCCAGTGCCATTGTGTCAAATAATTTAAATACTTTGGGATCTCAGGGTCCAAAGGACATGCTCCTTTCCTGGAACTTACTTCTTTGATGGTATCAAGACCTTCCCATTCCTGTTTCTGGTGGTGGTGGTAGTGTGTCGTGGAGTCAGTTCTGACACATAGCGACACTGCTTAGGCTTTCCCAAGCTGTAAATCTTTACATGAGCAGAAAACCTCATCTTTCTCCTGTAGAACAGAGCTCCTTAGATGGCTCATTTTATGTATATAAAAGCTCCAAGTTTTTACAATCACATGAACTCTGTTAACCACTAACAACTGATTAATATAGTTCTATCAGCATTTTCTCTCATCTTTTCTTCTCCATACCCAACAGGGCAAAAATGCTCTTGGTGGGAGTTATAGACTTTAGCTAGAAGAGATATTATAATTCACTACAATTCACATTTTATAAAAATAGTTATCTTACCCCAAAAATGTATGTTCACCTTTTCCAAAGTTTCACACCAACTCTAGAAAACAACTGCCCAAACAAGGACTAATTTTCTCATCACACTCTCACATTCCTTACATCTAGGTGTCACCATATGAATATTTCACAATTATCAAAATGTGAACAGCGAATATCATGTCAGGGTTATTATTTTAATTACTTTCCAGCTTCTTGTCCTCATTTTAGCACACTATGTCAGTGCTAGAATTTCTGAGTGAGTGTCCTACAGTAAAATTTCAAGGAGTTGTTCATACAGACCATAAGAAATATACCAATTGGAAAATTATTTGTTAGGTTACCTTAATAAAACAACTACTGATAATATGATTTTCATGTAGTATAACTACATCATGAACATTTGCTTCTTGATCTGACATACATTCTGTATTACATGTTTTGTGACAACTTTATTTCTCACTGTAATTAATAAAATGGGAATCTGTTTTTTGTGTTTTTTTTTTTTGTTTTCACCCTCCAGTCTCCACTGTTTAGTTAGCATGAAGCATTCATTCCCTCAGGGACTGATTATCCCTGAGAATGGAATGAAGGGCATCCCTGAACTTCCAAAGCAGAGAGCCAGATGCAGCCAGCCTTCCCTTTGATCATTTTATTACAATTTGTATCTTCATTTGCTCTCATTATTTTTAAAATGCATATAGAAATGTGACTCTTTTCAAATGTTCATCTTTGCAACATCAGGTTTAAAACATCCTCTGATTTTTTTTTTTTTTTTGTAAAATAGTGATTTGCTTTTTTTTTTACAGGAAAACATATTTTCATTTTTATTGTTGAAAAATATATGCAAAATCTCCATGATATAAGATACTTGTTGTTAGCCTTTAACTTTTTTTTAATGTTTTATTATGAATTATGGGATAGTTTACATGAGACAACATTAGCTTTACATTCATCCTATTGCATGTCATTACATTGCCTTGATTACAATCCTCTCCTTGCATCATCAACCAACCAAATGCTACATACCGCAAGCTTGCCCCCTGGTCATCAGCACAAAGCCCCTCTCCTTTTCTGGGTATAGAGTTCCCAACAGCTCCATATCTCCATGTCATCCTCTCTGCCTCCATCTCTGGTGGCACTGTTTCTCTGGATAAGGTCCTGCACTACACTCTTCTCCCTTGATGGTCCCAGGGCCCTCTGCTCCTGAACTGCTAAATCAACCACTCCCCTCCTTTTGCTACAAAATGTCTACCTTTACATTTCCAACCCTTACAGTCAGTCCTGATAGTAATTATTCGCTATTGTACCACATGAGTGTTATCCACATCTCCTTTCATCAGTCCTGCCCAGACAGATTGGATATCACTCAGTGGAGATTCTGCCTTCCTCTGTGCCTTCTGAGTCTATGCCCCCTTTGAAAGCTTGTAAGCCAGTAACTTCTTGCCTTTGAAGCCCCCCTCATTTAGGGTAGCCAATGTCCAAGATTCCAATCCCTGTCTACCTTGTATATTGAGGGGATTGGAATGATGCTCGCTGTAAAGATTTGTTCCCTCTTTTGAGCTACTGTATCCATAGGTGTAGGTCATGTTCATCGTATTGCATCAGTTTACTCTTTTTTCCTCTTGTTTTTTCTTCTAGTTGAGCACTGATCATCCAGCCATTGAAGCCAGGTCAAGTGGGTATTATCTGTAAGTGTGGAGGTTCTTGTGTATATGCCCTCTCTTATAAGCTGAATGCTTCATTCTCTACTCTAGTACTCTGTGGCTATGGCACTGATTCTGGGCCCAGAAGTCCCTAGGTCTTGCCAAACTGCTGGCCAACCAGGTTTCCACCTGTGTTAATAGGAGTGTATTGAACGTGGTTGACTTAGCTCACAGCTTCATTGCTGTTTTTACCTCACTTCCCCTCATCGGTGACCAACGTGGTCACCAGTCAGAGCACGTGTCAGCTCATGTATTCTTACTGAGTCTCAGTCTTGGAAAGGGGTTTGCCCTGAGGGGACACAACCACTTGCCTTGATGTTGCCTAGGTGAGCAACTTGCTTGTTCTTGTAGTAGTCACTCAGACTGCTGTTATTGTTTTTAATTTTTCCTGTTGGTCTCTCTTTCAAGAAGTATCTTCTGTTCTTCTAGCCACTCAGAAGATTCTGGATGGATTTCAGCATTTCACCTATAGTCTTATGTAATGAAGAGGCTCTGCAGGAAGCCTCCTTCACTGGGCACGTTGTAGCCCCATTTTCGGTATGCCAATCAGTTATAGGCAGAAGATGGAATTACAAGCTTTCTTTGGTGATATTTCTGGCTATTCCTTTCTCTCCCCCTCAAGTGTGTATTTTATAATGGTATGCCAGGGAAAACAAGATTCAAAAGTCAGCCAAGCACCTTAAAATTATTTCCCCCTTTTCCTCTTTCCAACCATGTCTCAATCTCTGTATCCCAGAGGCCTGTTGTTTCAAGATTGTGCATACATCATTATTTACCTCTGTCCCACTTAGCCCATGCAAATCTGCCTAATTGTTTTCCCATCTGCCTTTATCTTCCAAATCCCCCTCCTTCTTGTGTATTGCTCTCCTTCCTAGCACCCAAACTATCCTGTGTCTATTCCCTAATCTGTGCTACACCTTCCCCTCCCTTCTTTCACACCATCCCTCACATACTGGTAACCAGCAAAGAATACCCCCTCTTTTAATATAGGTTCTTTTTCTTAGTCTTTTACAGTAGTGGTCCTATACAGTATTTATCCTTTTGTGACTGACTAATTTCACTCAACATAATGTCCTCAAGATTCATCCTTGTTGTTCTTCAAGTTAGCATAATACTCCATTGTGTGTATTTACCACAGTTTGTTTATCCATTTTTCTGTTGATGGGCACTTAGGCTGTCTCCATTATTTTTGCTATGGTAAATAGTGCTGCTATGAACATTGGTGTGCATATGTCTACTTGTGTTATGGCTCGTATTTCTTGTGGGTAAATATCAAGTGGAGGAATTGCTGAATCATAAGCTATTTCTATGTCCAACCTTCTGAGGGAGTGCCATATTACTTTCCAGAGAGGTTGGACCATTTTTCAATGCCACCAGCAAGGCAGGAGCATCCCAGTCCCTCCACATCCTTGCCAACATTTATTGTCCTGTACTTTTTTGATCTTTGCTGTTATAGCTGGTGTGAGATGATATCTCATTGCTGTTTTGATTTGCATCTCTCTAATGGCTAGAGATAGTGAACATTTTTTCATGTTTGTTGACTGCCCGGATCTCCTCCTTCGTGAAATATCTGCTCATGTCCTGTGCCCATTTTTTAATTGGGTTATTTGTCTTTTTCTTGTTGAGTTGTTGTAGTTTCCTATATATTTTAGAAATGAGTCCCTTGTCTGATGTGTCATTGCAAAAGATTTTTTTCCCATTCTGTGGGTTCCTTTTCACACTTCTGTTGAAGTCTTTTTTTTTTATCTTAAATGTTTTATTGTGAATTATGTGATAGTTTACATGAGAGAACATTAATTTTACATTCATCCCATCATATATTTTCTCATTGCCCTGGTTACAATCCCCTCCATGCATCATCAAGCAACCAAAGGGTATACCATGCAATCCTTTCCCCCGTAACCTCCCAGGTCTTCAGCACACAGTTCCTCTCCCTCTCTGGATCCAAAGTCTCCAGCTGCTCCATCATTCGACGTCATCATCTCTGCCTCCATTGCAGGCAACCCTGCTTCTTTGGGTAGGGTCCCGCTCTCCGCTCTTCTTCCTTGATGGTCCTAGAGACCTTGCTCCTAGACTGAAAAGTTAATCCCTCCCCTCAGGGTGATCAAGGTATACTCTAAAGGAAAGCTGAAAGAAGTGAATCCTTGGTGGCTAAGAATATAATCCTTCATAATGTATTGTTGTTGATTGTCATTGAGTCAGTTCTGACTCATAGCAATTCTGTATAGCATTTCTGAAAAGCACCTGGAGGGTTTGAACCACTAAACATATGGTTAGTAGTCCAGTGTTTATTCTATAGAGGACACCTCAAAGGACACCTCATAATGTGTTAGAAAGTGATAAATGCTATGAAATAAAGCATGTAGAAAAAGCAAATAGGTATTGAGAGTTCTGGAGTGTTGAGTTGCAATTTTTAATAGTGAGGTCTATGTAGTACTCAGTGAGATGACATATGAACAGAGTTCTAAAGGACTTGACAGGTCTCCTGAAAGACCAGAATGAGAGGCGAACTCATAGAAGAAATTGATCAGAGGAGTCACTCAAGTGTAGTGCTGAGATTAGAGTGGAGGAGAGTAAACATACAAGAAGGAAGGTCAGTTAGGTTACTACTACTTTTGTGGTTGTTAGGTACTGTCGAGTCAATTCTGACTCATAATGACCCTATACACAACAGAAGGAAACACTGCATGTTTCTGCACCATCTTCACAATCTTTGATATGTGTCAATCCATCCTGCTGGGGGTCTTCCTCTTTTTTCATTACCCTCTACTTTACCAAGGATGATGCCCTTTTCAAGGAACTAGTTTCCCCTGATAACATGACAAAGATCAAGAGACAAAGTTTTGCCATCCTTGTTTCTAAGGGGCATTCTGGTTGCACTTCTAAGGTAGATTTGGGCTGTACTTATTCTAAGACAGATTTGTTTGTTCTTCTGACAACCCATGCACTTTTAATATTCTTTGCTAATATCACAATTCAGATGTATCAGTTATTTGGTTTTCCTTATTCATTGTGCACCTTAGTTTATTATTGAAGGAGTCTAGTGAAACCTGATGATGGCTTGGGAAAGGTTGAAGCAGTGGAAGTGAAATTATTTTTATAAATAAATAAATATTTAAATATTGAGAAAATAATATCAAAATGTTTTATTGATTAGGATGTATAAGCAAAATGGTTTGGAAAACACTGCCTTAAAGATATTAATGATACAAGTGTCAAGCTGTAGGGGCATCACTGGACTTAAAACCACAAGGCCAGCTGTTCAAACCCACCAGGTACTCCTCGGAAACCCTTTGCAGGATCGCTAATAGTTAGAACCAACTCAACAGTACTTAACAATAACAACTTACAGTATAAGACACTTCAAGAATTATACTTTGGTTTTCTTTCTAATCTATCTCTTGTTGGCCTCTCACCAATTCTCAGCCACCAATCTCCTATATGTTAGTTCCAAATTAAATACAAAATAATTGAAATATTGTATGCAGCATTTTTCTTCATGCCAATCCTTGTGGGTGTTGTTACTGTTAACTGCTGTTGCGTCAGTTCCAATTCACAGAAACCATGTATACCATCTAAAATAGGCTACAGAGGGAACAATGCTTCAGTTTTTAATATGTCTCTTTGAATTTGGGGAAATCCTAGCTATTTAAAATGTTAATTAATATTGTTCATTAATATAACTTCCTTCTTACATACAATCCACTAAATATTAGAAACTTTATTACATATCTCTGGGTCAATTAGCAAATAAGTCTGTAATTCAAATATACCCATTACTCGTTACCTTGTGTACATTCCTATTAATAGCAATCATAAAGGATAAAGTAGAACTGTTACATAGTGTTTTCCAGGCTGAAATTTTTACAGGAGCAAAAAGCCACATCTTTCTTCCAAGCAGTAACTGGAGTGTTTGAACTGCCAAACTTCAGTTAGTAGCCAAGAGCTTAAGCACTGAGCAGCCAAGACTCTTTCAAATAAATGAAATAGGTAAAAGCTACTCATAAAAAATACAAAATTCAACAGCCATTACATGTTTGTTTCAGTAGGGTGGAGAGAGCACATAGAGTATGCCATTCAACATATCATTCCATTTTCAAATTAAAATCTATATTTGGGGAAAACAAAAGGAATAATAGATTAAACTATAGTAAAGAAGATTTATACATAATATTTTTATTTATTGTGTTTTAAAAGAGATGTAATTTTAAAATCCAGTAGTAATTTTTCAAATAGAGCTTTTCATTTAAATAAAAGTAATACTTGTTAACTAGCTTTGTTTTCACACCATTCACTAATTCCTCCAAATTGTTGAAGGACATTTAAATGAAAAATTTTATGTCATTTGAGTTGGGAACTAAAGATCTGATGTATGAGATTTGGTCTCAAAGATACTTCAGTCAACAAGGGGAGAAAATGTATAAACATAGTTAAAAATAAAGTAGTTATAGTTTGGTTTTATGAAAAGTGTTTTAGGAGTTCACAAGAAAGAGATGAGTATTCTAATAACAACAACAAAAATGTGAGTTAAAATGAAAATGCCCACAGGGGCCATACATGTAAGGTAAAGAATGAAGCAGTTCAGATGGAAGATATTTGTTGTTGTTGTTAAGTCGAGTTGGTGGGAGATTTAGGCGTATCAAATATTGTATGCTAAACATTGGCACATTCTTGATGCTCACTCACAAAAAATTGCACTCCTTTCCAATTTCTTAAATTAAATAGTTTAAAAAAACATATGTCTTAAAAAACTTTGAGTTGTTTCTAACACATGATGGTCTCTGTGAGTTAGAGTAGACTTATCCTCCCTAAGATTTTCAAAACTGGTTTTAAAGAAGTGGTGGAGATAGTGTGCTCCAATGTCTGTTTCTACTCATAGTAACCACACATAGAGATTCTGAGGCTGTAAATCGTTATGACAGCAGAAAGTCTCATCTTTCTTCTGTGGTAAGGCTGATAATTTTGAATTGCTGACCTTAGGTTAGCAGCCCAACTAGTAACCACTATGCTATCAGAGCTGCTTTTGTTTTGTTTGTTTTTTTGGTGGGAGAAGGAAATTTTAATTTTACATAAGAGGGTCAGGGAAATCCGCACTGGGAAACTAGCTTGAATAAAAACCTACTAGCACTATATATATATATATATGTTGTTGTTGTCAGGTGCCATCAAGTCAGAACTGACTCATAGCGACCCCATGCACAGCAGAACAAAACAATGTCCGATCCTGAGCCAACCTCACTACCGCTGCCACACTTGAGTCCAT
>NW_006408821.1:2448929-2455582 GCF_000296735.1 Chrysochloris asiatica
TGTAGCAGCGGTGGTGGGTTTGGCCCAGGATCGGACTTTGTTTCATTCTGCTGTGCATGGGTTGCTATGAGTCGGTTCCAACTCGATGGCACCTGACAACAACAACAACAACATCCGCTTTACCAATCATGATATCCTTCTCCAGGAACTGATCCTTCTTGATAATATGTCCAAAGTATGAGAGATGATGTCTGGCCATCCTGGCTTCTAAGGAGCATTCTGACTGTACTTCCTTCAACACTGATTGAATTGTCCTCTTGGCCATCCATGTGCTTTTAATATTCTCCTCAAACACCATAACTCAAAAGAATCAATTCTTCTACAGTCTTCCTTATTTAATGTCTAACTCTCATATGCCTATGAGATTACTGAAAATACGATGGCTTGCGTCTGGCACATCTTAGTTCTCAAACAGCTTTTAAACACTTTAAAGAGGTCTTGTGTAAAGACTTGCCTAAAGAAATACACCAATCGTTTGATTTCTTGACTGCTATTTCCATCAGCGTTGATGGTAGACCTGAACAAAATGACAACTTCAATCTTTTCTCCATTTATATGGATGTTGTTTATTGGTCCAGTGGTGACGATTTTTGTTTTATTTAATTGAGGTGAAAGCCATACCAAAGGCTGTGGTCTGTGATCTCATCAGTAAATATTTAAAATTCTCTTCACTTTCAGCAAGCAAGGTTGTATCAGTTGCATATCACATGCTGTTAATTAATGAGTCTTCCTCGAATCCTGATGCCATGCTTTTCTTCATGCAATACAGCGTCTCAAATGATATGATCATTATACAGATTGAATAAGTGTGGTGAAGGAAAACAATGCTGACACACAATTTTCTTTATTTTAAATCATTCAGTTCCCTTATTCTATTCGAACAACTCTTTCCTGGTCTATGCACAGGTTCCTTATGAACACAATTAAGTGTTCTGGAATACTCAATCTCTGCAATGTTGTCCCTAAATTGTCATGAGCCACATAATCAAAAGTTTTGGATAGGCAATAAAGCACAGGTAAGTAACTTTCTGGTATTGTCTGATTTTAACAAATAACCATCTGATGGCAGAAATGATATTCTTCATTACATGTCTGCATCTGAATCTGACATGAACTTTTGGAAGTTCTCTGTCAATGCATGGTTGCAGCCATCTTTTATTATCTTTAGCAAAAGTTTACTTGCACCCAATATTAATGATAATTTCTGATGACTTCTACATTCAATTGTTTCACCTCTCTTTAGACTGGGCATAAATATGGATTGCTTCCAGTCAGTTGGCCAGGTAGTTGTTTTCCAAATTCCTTGGCATAGATGAGTGAGTGCCTCCAGTGCCACCTCATTTTGTTGAAAGATTTTAAATTGTATTCCACCAATACCTGGAGCCTTGTTCTTTGCCAATGCCATTAGTGCACTTTGGACTTTTTCCTTCAGCATCATTGACTCTTGATCATAGGCTACCTCTTGAAATGGTAGAATATTGACAATTACTTTTGGTAAATGACTCTGTATTGCTTACATCTTTTTTGATGCTTTCTGCATCATTCAACATTTTGTCCATTGAATCCTTCAATATTCCAAGTTAAGGCTTGACTTTTTTTCTTCTGTTCATTCTTCTTGAGAAATGCTATGCATATTCTTCCCTTTTGTTTTCTAACTCCAAGTCTTTGCACTATTCATGATAATATTTGACTTTGACTTCTCAAGCTGACCTTTGAAATTTTGTATTCAGCTAATTTCTTCTGTTTGCTTCAGCATCTCTATGTTAAAAACCAATTTCAGTCTCTTCTGACATCCATTTGATCTTTTCTTTATTACTTGACTTAATTATTTTTTTATATTTTCCTTTATAATGTTCTGATGTCATCCCACAATTTTTCTGGTTTTTGGTCTTTAGGGCCTAATGCCTCAAATCTGTTCTTCAGATGATCTCTACGTTCAGGTGGAATATGTTCAAGGTCATATTTTGTCTCTGGTGAACTTGTTTTCATTTTCTTCAGCATCAGCTTGAATTTGCATATTAGCAATTGATGGTGGGTCCCACATTATGCCCCACGACTCTTTTGGATGATATAATGGAGATTTTTCCAGCTGCTCTTCCCACAAATGTATTTAATTTGATTTCTCTGTGTTCCATCTGGTGAGGTTCATATGTATAGTTGCTCTCACAAAGATTTAAAGCCTTAGAAACCTTATATAGGATTATGAGTTGGAACCCACTTGATGACACTTAACAACAACAAGGAAGACCAGTGAGTAAAACTATTATTCCAATTTACACACCACACCACTAAAGCCACTTATGATGAAATTGAAGAATTCAGCTAACTTCTTCAGTATGAAATTAATGAAACATGCAATCAAGATGTACTGATAATTACTAGTGATCAGAATGTGAATGCTGGAAACAAAGAGGTAGGATTAAGTCATTGGAAAATATGACCTTGGAAATAGAAATGATTCAAAAGATCACATGATGGAATTTTGCAAGGCCAATGAGTTATTCACTGAAAATACCTTTTAAAAATAACATAAAAATCAACTATATACATGGACATAATCAGATGGAATATTCAAATTGACTGAATCTGTGGGTAGAGAAGGTGAAAGGCTCAATATGCTCAGCCAAACAAGGGCCAGACTGTGAAACAGACCATCAATTGCTCAGCTGCAAGTTCAGGTTGAAGCTGTAGAAAATAAAGCAAATTCACATTAGCCAAAATTTGACCTATGTCCCACTGGAATTTAGATACTACCTGAAGAAGAGATTTAATGCATTAGACACTAATTATCAAAGACCAGAGAACCGTGGGATGACATCAAGAACATTATACAGGAAGAAAGAAATAGGTCATTACAAAGATTGGGAAGAAGAAAAGACCAAAATAGATAACAGAAAAGAATTTGAAACTTGTTATCCAGCATTGAGATACTAAAGGAAATAGAAGAAATCAGGAAGTCAAAGAACTGAACAAAAAATTTCAAAGAGCAGCTCGAAAAAACAAAGGAAAGTATTATAATGAAATGAGCAAAGACCTGGAGTTAGAAAACCAAAAGGGAAAAACATGCTCAGCATTTCTCAAACTGAAAGAACTGAAGGAAAATTCAATTGACAGAGAACTTCCAGAGGTTCAAGCTGGATTCAGAAGTGGCCATGGAATGAGAGATATCATTGCTGATGTCTGATGGATCTTGGCTGAAAGCAGAGAATATCAGAAAGATGTTTACTTATGCTTTATTGACTACACAAAGGCTTTTGATTTTGTGGATTAGGACAAGCTATGGACAACATGGTGAAATATGAGTATTCTGGAACACTTAAATGTGCTCATGAGGAATCTGTACCTGGACCAAGAGGCAGTTGTTCAAACAGAACGTGGGAGCATTGAATCGTTTATAATTAAGAAAGGTGTGTGACAAGGTTGTATTCTTTCACCATAGTTATTCAGCCTGTATGCTGAACAAGTATTTGATGAAGATCAAAGACAACCCCCTTCAATGTGGATTGCATACTATTGTAAATAAAACAAAAATCCCAACAATGGGACCAATTAATAACATCAAGATAAATAGAGAAAAGATTCAAGTTGTCAAAGACTTCATTTTGCTCAGAGTAGCCATCAACACTCATTTAATCAACAGCAAAGATATCATAGGTTGTATTGAATTAAGCACATCTGCTGTACAAGTCTTCTTTAAGGTATTCAAGAGCCAAAATATCAGTTTGAGGACTATGGTGAGCCTGGCCCAAACTTTGGTGTTTTCAATAGCCTCATATGTATGTGAATGTTGGCAAGAAATAAGAAAAACCATAGAAGAACTGATTCAAATGTGTTATGGTGTTGGGGAAGAATATTGAAAGTACCATGGACTGCCGAATCAAAAACAAATCTGTGTTGAAAGAAGTAGAGCCAGAATACTCCTTAGTAGGCAGTTTGTTGAGACTTCATCTCTCACACTTGCATATTTTAAAAGGAGGAACCAGTCCCTGGAGAAGGACATTTACTTGGTAAAGTTTTATGCTCTTGTTTGGAAGTGTTGTCAAGTCATTTCCAAAACATAATGACCTTGTATAAGATTTCTGAGAAGTGACAAGTGAGCTTGAGCCACTGATCTTGCAGTTCAAACCAGGCTTACTCTCTAAAGCTTATCCTACAGCACCACACCAGGACTCCTGGTAAATTTCAGGGTCAGTGAAAAAGAGGAAGACCTCCAATGAGATGGAATGAGCAATGTTTCATTTTTCTGTCAAAGGGTCACTATGAGTCAGAACCTTCTCAAGGCACCGAATAACAACAACAACAAATGTATTAGGAAATGGGAAATGGTTACCTCAGTTCTGAGAAAAATGGGATGAATTTCCTATCATTCTAATTGCCCTTTGATTTTTTCTTCTTACAGTATCTACCAGTTCAATCATAAATGGTGAATGTTGTTGTGTTAGGTGCAACCGAGTTGGTACGGACTCATAGTGACCTTATGCACAGCAGAACAAAACACTGCTTGATCCTGGGCCAACCTCACTATTGTTGCCATGCTTGAACCCATTGATGATGCCACTTTGCCAACCCATCTCGCTGGGGTTCTTCCTCTTTTTCTCTGACCCTCCAACTTACTAAACATGATATCCTTCTCCAGTGACTGGTCCCTCCTGACAATATGTCTGAAGTATGAGAGACGAAACTTGGCCATCTTGGTCTCCAAGGAACACTCTGGCTGCACTTCTTCCAACACAGAGTTATTGGCTCTTTTGGCAGCCATGTCACTTTCAATATACTCCTCCAACACCATAACTCAAAAGCATCAATTCTTCTACAGTCTTCTTTATTCACTGTCCAACTTTCGCATGCATATGAGGTTATTGAAAATACTATGGCTTGGGTCAGGTGCACCTTAGTCCTCACACTGAAATCTTTGCTCTTTAAAACTTTAAAACGTCTTGTGCAGCAGATTTGCCTAATGCGATACATCATTTGATTTCTTGACTGCTGCTTCCAAGAGCACTGATAGCTGATCCAAGAAGAATGAAGTCCTTGACAACTTCAATAATTTGGTAACACATTTACTCTGCACAAAAGATGAATAGCTGAGGTTAAAGAAAAAATTACAAAAGAGAATATTATATTCTAACAGCTAACATGTTACCTACATTGGTTCAATTTCTTAGCAAGCCCCTGTTTGCTTATTTACATACTACTTTTATCTTATATGTTAATATTTTTTTCTTTTTAAAATATCAAATAAGTTAGATTGACTTCTGGTTTGGGCAGCAGTAGAAAAACCAGGTAGGAAACTCTCTGTGGTAGAGGGACTGGGAACACACGATGGAAGCACTCACAGAAAAACTCCAGAGCTCTGGATCTACCATAAGGTCTAGAACGTCAGATTCCCACACTCTCAATTGAAAAAAATCATGATATTAAGGAAAATACTGCGAGTTAGCAATCGGGAGACGGCACTCCCTCTATAGCCACCCAACCCTGGCAGAGTTTAGAGGGCAGGGCTACAGACATTCCTGCTCTGGGAATCAGCTCTAAAAGTGGCAAAGAGACACTTGCAAAAAGAGGCTTAGGAGACTACACATTTCTCCAGCCTCTTCCCTGTTGCACCTTCTTTGCTCAGCCAGGACACCATCAGACAGGTGGGTGCGTACCCCCCAAAAACAGCATGGACCCCACAGTTTCCTCACAGTACAGAGAGAAGGAGCTAGGTGGCTACTAACGATGCCAGCCGTGAAGACACAGCCATAAGACTGACTTGTGCGAAACCCTTGGTGGCTGTGTGCCATGGAGTTGGATCTGACTCCAGGCGACCCTGTGTGGGGTTTCTGGGGTTGTGCATCCTTGTGGGAGTGGAGTGCCTCACTTTTCCCCCGTGGTGCAGCTGGTGGTTCTGAGCTGCTGATCTTGTGATTTGCAGCCCCATTCGTGGCTGCTGTGCTACCTGAGCTCTGTGTGCAGGATCCTTATAAAAAAAATCTATAAAACCCCAAAATAAAAGTATTTAAGCACCTCGAGAATAGCGCTGTGCAAACGCAGACACCTAACTGACCTTCAGAGAGAAAAATAGTGGATAATCTTTCTCCTATTAACTTCTCAATATCTACTTGCACACCTCTACTATGACTAGAGGAGGGGCCTAAGTGAGCGGACATCCACACCCACTGCTGGAGGCTTCTACCTTGCACACACACTGCCTGTGTAGCACGTGACTGTAGACCACAGCTTTATTTCTGTTACAAAGTGGTGGTAGTTGTGTCTGGATTTATATTATATCTGCTTTTGGTATTTTTGATCATACATCTTTCCTGGAGGTGGGAACTTTTCCTCCCTACAGTACTCAAGAAGAGACGGCAATTGTGGCCATATAGCCAAGCTATATGCATACCCCATAATATTCCACCACTGAGACAAGTGCCAACAACACCTGCTAAGCATTAAATGTGAAAAGGGAAACCTATCTCCTGATCATATTCACAAGGAGACACCCATTAAGCCTAATAACAAACAACAACAAACAACCACTTAAGCATCAATAAAAAAAATAATAATAACTATTGGAAATGATGAACAAGAAACAACAAACAATATCAAAACATGTTCAAAAGCAGAAGAGAGTAACTGAGACAAATGAGCAAGAGACAGATAAGGGCTTT
>NW_006408821.1:2456518-2457807 GCF_000296735.1 Chrysochloris asiatica
TTTCTACTCCCGTAAGGATTTACACCCTCGGAAACCCTGTACATGGTCGCTATGGGTCGGAACCGACTCGACGGCACTTAACAACAACAACAACATTCAGAACAAACCATGCAGGCAAGAAGGAAATGGGGAGACATATACAAAATCCTATAAGAAAAAAACAATGTCAACCAAGAATCGTCTCTCCAGCAAAACTATCAATCAAATAAGATGGTGCAATCAAGACATTCCATGATACACAAAATCAGAGAGATTTTATCAAAACCAACCCAGCACTTCAAAACATCCTAAAGGGAGATCTATGGACTGAAAACCAACTGAACAGAAAACAACCAGAGATTGACAGGTGTGGCAACACCACATGGAACTCAGTCAACAGATAGCAGAGTCCAGAACAAAACAAGACTATAACAACAAACTTAAAGGAGCTGGAAGGTCAATTGAAGATCAGAATTATATCAATGTCAAAAAAGGAGCTAATGAAGCAACAAAGATCCAGGTGGAGAGGATGTCAGGTAAATAACAGGATAAAATGGAGTCTCTTAAAGGGAGAAAAAAGATAGGAGACTATAACGCAACTCCAAAGAAAGTAAATACTTCATGAAAATAAACTTCCAAGCAGAACAAGCAAAAAAGTAACATAATGGCAGTAATTAATTCATACCTATCAATAATTATATTGAATGTCAATGGATTGAATGCACCAGTGAAGAGACAGAGAGTGGAATAATGTATAACAAAACAAGACCCTTCAATATGCTGCCTGCAAGATACACACTTTACACAAAAAGACAAAAACAAACTAAAAGTAAAAGAATGGGAAAAAAATTACCAAGCTAACTGCAACAATAAAAAAGCAGGAATGGCAATACTAATCTCCGACAAAGTAAACATTAAGATGAAAACCAGCATAAGAGACAAAGAAGGACACTATCTCATGATCAAAGGGTCACTGAGCAAGACAACATACACATAATAAATATCAACATTCCAAATGAAAGAGCATCAAGACACATGAAGCAAACTTTACTAGAATTAAAGAAAGAAATAGATAAATCTATAACTGTAGTATGAGGACTTTGAAAGGCCACTTTTGAAAAGGGACAGAAAAACCAGAAAGAAATTCAACAAACATACAGAAGAACTAAAAGACAAAACCAACCAACTTGACCTCATAGATGTATACAGAGTATTCAATCCAACAACAGCACAATATACATTCTTCTCCAGTGCACATGGATCATTTTCCAGCATTGATCATGTGTTAGGTCACAAAGCAAGCCTCCATA
>NW_006408821.1:2470636-2471066 GCF_000296735.1 Chrysochloris asiatica
CCATGTTCTGTTCAAACATCTGCCTGTTGGTCCAGGTACAGATTCCTCATTAGTACAATTAAGTGTTCCGGAATACTCATACTTCACAATGTTTTCAATAGCTTGTCATGATCCACACAATCAAAAGCCTTTGCATAGTCAAGAAAGCACAGATAAACATCTTTCTGATATTCTCTGCTTTAGAAAGATGTAAATCAAAACAATAATGAGATATTATCTCACACTAGCAACAACAACAAAGATCAAAAGAGTAGAGGACAGTAAATACTGGCGAGGATGTGGAGAGACTGGGACACTCCTGTATTGCTGATGGGTCTGAAAAATGGTTCTACCTCTCTAGAAAGCAATATGGTGCTTCCTCGGAAAGTTGGAGATAGGAATACCTTATAATCCAGCAATTCCTCTACTTGGTTTTGCCCACAAGAAAAGC
>NW_006408821.1:2472988-2475478 GCF_000296735.1 Chrysochloris asiatica
TTTCTTGTCTTCTCAAGGATTTTTTGTTTTCTTCATGTATGATGTTCTTGATGTCATACCACAAATCTTCTGGTCTTCGGTCTTTAGTGTTTAATGTATCAAATCTGTTCTTCATATGATCTCTAAAACCAGGTGAGATATATTCAAGGTCATATTTTGGCTCTCATGGACTTGTTTTCATTTTCTTCAGCTTTAGCTTGAGTTTGTATATGAGTAACTGATGGTCTGTTCCACAGTCTGCCCCTGGCCTTGTTTTCACTGATGATATGTAGCTTTTCCATCATCTCTTTCCGCAGATGTGGTCAATTTGATTTTATTTATTGCATCTGGTGCGGTACATGTGTATAGTTGTCTGTTATGCTGTCTAAAGAAAGTATTTGAAATGAACAAATCATTAGTTTGGCAGAATTCTATCTTGTGTTCTCCAGCATCATTTCTATTACCAAGGCCTTATTTTCCAACTACTGATCCTTCCTTGTTGCATCCAACCTATGCATACCAATCACCAATAATGATCAATACATCTTGACTGAATGTTTGACCAATTTCAGATTGAAGAATTTGGTAGAATTGTTCTATAACATCCTCACTGTCTTTATTGGTTGGTGTATAAATTTGAATAATAGTAGTATTAACTGGCCTTCCCTGTAGGTCCATTGATGTTATCCTATCAGAGACAATTTGTACCTTATGACTAATATGGATATGTTCTTTTTGAAAATGAATGCAACACCTTTCCTCTTCAAGTTGTCATTCGTGGCATAGTAAACCATGTGCTTGTCAAAGTCAAAATGGCCAATACCAGTCAATTTCAGCTCACTAATGCCTAAGATATAGATGTTTATGCATTCCATTTCATTTTTAACAATTCCAATTATCCCAGATTCATACTTCGTACATTCCATGTTTTGATTTTCAATGGATGTTTACAACTCTTTCTCTTCATTTTGAGTTGTGCCCCCTCAGCAAATGAAGGTCCTGTGGGCTTTTCTCCCATGAGCTTTCCTCCATTCATGTTATCACAGTCAACTCTACTTTGAGGAGGCAGCTGTTCCCCACTCGCATTTTGAGTGCCTTCCAACTTGAGGGGCTCATTTTGCAACACTACATCTGACAGTGTTTCTCTGCTATTCATAAGGTTTTCAGTGACTAAATATTCAGAAGTAGTCCATCACTCCTTCTTCCTAGTCTGTCTTCGTCTGGAAGCTCATGTGAAACCTGTCCACCATGGTGATCCTGCTGGTATTTAAAATACTGGTGGCATAGTTTTCACAATCATAGCAATTTACAAGCCTCCACAGTAAGACAAACTGATAGATCAGTAGTGGCTGTTTGGTTTTAAGTGGAAACTGTCACTTTAAATTTTGAGGAGATCTGTGTGCATGTGTAGTAGAACCCTCCAGGGGTGGGAGTGGGATGTCCTTTCATTCAGGGATCCCTTCTAGTCACCAGAATGGAGGTGTGCAGACAGAGATAAACCAATGAACAGATACCAAAAAAAGAATGTCCATACCTGTGTCTCTGCTGTTCTGTCAGGCATTCATGGCTATTTTAATTCTTCCCCCACTTGATCTATCCCAAGATGGCAGCTCCAAAAGTACCTTAGTGTCATGAATTAGAAAGCAATGCATTTGTTGATTCTTCTACAAATTTCCCTAGCTGTAAGCCTTCCAATTTTTTCAATATTCCTTTAAATGTGGTTTAGAGTTCTAGCACCATCCCCCAAGCCTGCTTGGTCCAGTATTCTGTGTTGTTGGTGACGGAGCTCCTCACTGCATGTCTTTGTGATCCACCATCTTACTAGCAAAATTAGTCAGTCAAAAAAGGAGAAATACTGCATAGGACATCTATGTTAAAAGACTAAGAAAAAGAACCCATACTAAAGGGTGGGGATTCTTTGTTGGCTACTGGAATGTGGGGGTTTGTTGATAGAAGAGAGGGGAAGATGGAGCACAAGGCAGGGAATAGACACAGGGTAGTTTGGGTGCTAGGGAGGGGGGCAATATACAAGAAGGGGGAAAGGAATGGAAAAACAAAGCAGATGGGAGAACAATTAGGCAGGTTTGCATGGTCTAAGCAGGTCAGAGGTAAATAATGATATATGCACAACCTTGGAACAACAGCACTCTGGGATACAGAGATTGAGACATGGTTGTAATGGGCAAAAGGGGGGAAATAATGTTAAGATACTTGGCTGTGTTATGAATCTTGATTTCCCTGGCATGCCATTATAAAGTAGATACTTGGTGAAGAGAGATAAGAATAGCCAGAAATATCACCATAGAAATCTTGTAAGTCCATCTTCTGCCTATAACTGATTGGAATAGTTAAAATAGGGCTACAACGTACCTAGTGAAGGAGGCTTCCTGCGGATCCTCTGCATTACATAAGACCATAGGTGGAATCCTGAACAGCATCCAGAATCTTCAGAGTTGGGATTTTCCACTTGAAAGGACAAGCAGACCAGCCTTGAGTGGATAGAAGAATGAA
>NW_006408821.1:2476948-2482415 GCF_000296735.1 Chrysochloris asiatica
CCATAAAAAATATATATGATTCAATATTCAAGTTGAAAATAAGAATCACATTTTTAAATGACTACAGTATAGCATAGACTAAGGTCAGTTTCTGCTATATAATTAGATTTATTTTTATTCCAAGATGTTCAAAATTGCTTCATTTGAAATATTATTTTAGACTTTCTGCTATAGGGCAATAATTATTGACACTATTTTAAGCTAACCACAGCATTTTGACTGAAGAGTAATTCTACCTTCACATTTGTGCCACGTGTTATAACTAATGGATTATATTTTTCCAGCAAAGCATGTTATAGGTGTTAAAACAATTCAAAGCCAGTAAATGCAGTTACTTGGAAACATTATAAGGAAATGTCACACCATAACATTTACCTGCTATGTTTTATTCTTTAACCCTCAAGCACTTTTGTTGCTTCCTGAGCTCAGATTAGTAACTTAAAAAGCTTTTGTTAAACATGCACAATCTAAATGAAGCACTCAACCAACTGTAAATTCTCTCAATTAGTCTTCCTACAAATGACAAATGAGTGTAAATGTGCAATAAGCTTTTGAATACTGGTGACTTAGGGCTTAGCAGAAATAGGTGACTTCTAGCAACAGAGTCAAATACAATTGATTGTGTGGTAAAAGGTTAGAAAAGTTTGTATGAATCCTTGGTTGCCCTTTGATTTCCTTAAATCAAGGGCTTATAGTTGCAATGTAGAATATATATAAATATATATTAATGTGCTTTGAGCAACGAAAGAGCATAGAAAATATATAACAATTCATAGATTAACAATTTTATTATTTCAAGACACCAGACTTCAATTACTTTTTGAGATCTATAAGAATTATTTGAAGATAAAAATCCATCCACAACGTCATTTGTTTACTTTTGTGTATAAAGGGAAAAAAATATGATATGTCTTTAAGACCTTAATTGCCTAGCTTTGCACTTTCTGACAGGAGCTCATCAATCTTAACGGAATTGCTATGGTACACATTAGCAAATTAAAGGCTTTAATGGGTAAGAGCCAAATTCTGCCTAATTCTGGAATTCTGTATTTAGCCTCATGTTGAGGAGTCTGTAGGTCTTGGGAAATTTGTAGATCAATGATATGGTCATTAAAAGTAAATATTTACCTTTCAAACAAGATAGACACAATATTGACTTAAAATTTTGTTAGAATTTATTTTTCAAAATATTTTCATCATCAAAAATTATGTCTTTTTGAAATTCAGCACAATACTGAAAAAAATCTTGGGATTTTTTGGTGTGGCACTGTGGGTTAATTTGCTGTACTGAAACGTCAGTTTGAACTGCAAGGTTGATGGTTCAAGCTCACCAGTTTCTCCTCAGAAACCCTATATAGGGTTGCTATGGGTCAGAACCAACTTGAGGGCACTCAACAACAACAACATCCTCCTCATATCAATCAGAATTGTTGGTATTGTTGTTATATGCCCTTGAGTCAGTTCCAACTCCTTATACACAACACAAGGAAACACTGAGCGAGGCATTCTGCACCACTCTCACAATTGTAATTAAGCTTGAGCCCATTGCTGCTGCCACTGTGCTAATCCATCTCATTGATGAAGACAAGGGTCTTCTTCTTGTTCCTTGATCCTCTACTTTACCCAGCATGATATCCTTCTCCAGTGAATAATACCTCATGATAACATAACTGAAGTATAAAGATGAAGTCACCCCATCCTGGCTTTAAGAAGCATTCTGGCTGTACTTCTGCCAAGACAGAACTGCCAGTTTTTCTATCAGTTCATGGTACTTACAATATTCTTCTCTAACACCATAACTCAAATGTATCAATTCTTCTACAGTCTTACATATTCACTGTCCACCATTCACATACATATGAAGCTATCGAGAATACCACAACTTGGGTCAGGGACACTTTAGTCCTCAAGTTGACATCTTTGCTCTTGAAAACTTTAAAGACATCTTGTGCCACAGATTTATCTAATGTAGTACGTCCTTCACATTCTTGACTGCTGCTTCATTGAATGTTGATAGTGGATCCAAGCAAAATGAAGCCTTTGAAAACTTAACGCTATTCTCCATTTATCATGATATTATTTATATAATCCAGCTTCTCAGATTATTTTTTCAACATATCCATTAAATAAGTATGGTGGAAGAAAACAACCCTGATGAGCACCTTTTCTGATTTTAAACCTTTCAGTGTCCCTTTGTTCTGTTTGAATGACAGCCACTTGTACAGGTTCCACATGAGCAGAATTAAGTGTTCTACAATGCTCATTCCCTACAGTGTTGTTCATAGCTTGTCATCATCCACACAGTCAAAAGCCTTTGCATAGTCAATAAAGCATAGGCAATTATTGGTATTCTCTGTTTTCAGCCAAAATCCATCTGACCTCAACAATTATATGGCTCCTTTCAGATCCATGTTTGAATCTCACTAGAACCTCAGGTAATTCTCTGTCAACGTACTGTTGCAGGAGTTTTTCAATTATCTTTAGCAAAATTTGATTTGCATGCAATATTAATAATAGTGTTCGATGATTTCCCCATTGTGTTGGGTCACCTCTCTTTAGCATGAGAACAACAAAGTTGGCCAGGTAGCTGTCTTCTAAACTGCTTGGCAGAGATGAATAGTGTCTCCAGTGTTGCCTCAGTTTATTGAAGTATTCCTATTTGTATCCCATTAATACTGGAGCATTTTTCTTTGCCAATGCTTTCAATGCACATTGGATTTCTTCCTTCAATACCACTGGCTCTTGATTATATGTTGCCTATTCAAGTGGCTGAACATTGACGGTTTCTTTCTGGTAGAATGACTTTGTGTAGTCCCTTCAGCTTCTTTTGATGCTTTCTGCACCATTCAATATTTTTACCCTAAGAAACCTTCAACATTCCAAGTTGAGGCTTGAATTTTTCCTCAGTTCATTCAACTTGAGAAATGTTGAACTTGTCCTTTCTTTTGATTGTCTAACTCCAGATCTTTGCATATTTCATTACGATATTTGATTCTATCTTCTTGAGTTGCCTTTTTGAAATTTTCTGTTCACCTTTTTTACTCCTCATTTTTTCCATTTGCTTTTGTATCTCTACACTGGAGAGCAAGTTTTAGAGTCTCTTCTGACATCTATTTTGGTCTTTTCTTTCTTTCTTGTCTTCTTAAAGATCTTTTGCCTTCTTCCTTATGGTTTTCTTGATGTCATTCCACAACTTTTCTGGGTTTTGGTCATCAGTGTCTAATTCGTCAAATCTGTTCTTTAGATGAACTCTAAATTCAGGTAAAATATGCTCAAGGTCATATTTTTGGCTCTTGTGAACTTGTGTTCATTTTCTTCAGCTTCAGCCTGAATTTACATACGATCAGTTATGTCTCAGAGTCTGCCCTTGGCCTTCTTTTGACTGATGATATGGAGCTTTAGCGCCTTCACTTTCCACAAGTGTAGTCAATTTATTTTCTGTGTATTTCATCTAGTGAAGTCCATGTGTATGTTATTGTTGTTTTTAATTGCCCTCAAGTCAGTTCTGCATCACAGCGACTACATTTAGGGTTTCTAAGGAGGACCTGCTTGGTTTGAATTGCTGACCTACCTTGATCACAGTCCAATGATGATCTTTTTTAAAATTTTTGTTTAAAACTGTATTTGCAATGAACAAGTCATTGTCCTTGCAAAACTTTCTTGTGCAATCTCCAGTATAGTTTCTATCACCAAGGCCAAATGTTCCAACTACTATTCCTTCCTCTCTGTTTCCACCCTATGCATTCCAACCACCAGTAATTATAAATACATCTTCAGTCCATGTTTGATCAATTACAGACTGAAGAAATTGGTAGAATGTGACGTCATTCCATTTCATTTTTGACAGCTTCTAATTTTCCTAGATTCATACTTTATAAATTCCATGTTCCAATTCTTAATGGATGTTGGCAGCTTTCTCCTCATTTAAAGTAGTACACCTTCAGCAAATGAAGATCCCTAAGGCTTCTCACAATTTTTTTCATCATGGTCAACTCTATTTTAAGGAAGCAGCTCTCACTTGGTCCTATTTTGAGTACCTTCCAATCTGAGTGGCTCATCTTCTGGCACTATATCTGCCAACATTCTTGTGCTGTTCATCATGTTTCAAAATTCAATATTCTGGTGTTATCTGATAATATTTCACTGCTATTTAGAAGATTTTCAATTGCAAAACATTCAGAAGTAGTCTGCTTCTCCTTCTTATGAGTCTGTCTTAGTCTGGAAGCTCAGCTGAAATCTGGCCACCTTGAGTGACCCGACGATCATTCAAAATACCAGTTGCATAAGTTCTAGCATCATAGCAACACATAAGCCACCGTAGTATGTCAAACTGACAAAAACTAATTATTATTTTTTGTAATAAATATTTTGTTGTTGTTGTTATGTGCCATGGAGTCGGTTCCGACTCATAGCTACCCTGCACAGGGTTTCCGAGGCTATAAATCTTTACGAGAGCAGAATGCCCTCTTTCTCCCGGGGAAGAGCTGGTAGTTTCGAACTGCTGACCTTGTGGTTTGCAGCCCAATTCATAACCACTACACTACCAGAGCTCCTTAATAAATGTTATAGAGATTCTGTATTAAGTTTTGCTATTGTTGTTAGGTGCCATCGGGTCAGTTCTAACTCACAGTGACCCTTTATAGGGTTTCTGAAAAGTGGTTGTTGATTTTAAACCACCAACCTTGAGGTTCAAACTAATTTTATCTTATGGCCAAGTGCTTATTCTACAGCACCACATCAGGACTCTTTATTATGTCTTGTTGCTGTTGATTTTAAAATGTCATTGAATCATTTCCTACTCATAGCAACATTGTATAGAATTTCTGAGGAGCAGCTGGTGAGTTGGCTAGTGAGTTTGAACCATCAACCTTGCAATTTAATTGGCTTTGTGGACTAGTACTTGTCCTACAGAGCCACATTATGAGTAATTACAAGACAAAGACAAACACTAACTAACACAAATCACAAAGACAAGCAAACAAAGATAAACAGATCATCGGGTGAAGGAAAACAATGATGATCTGATAAATTCCTCTATGCATGCTGGACCTACAGAAAGGAGGGAGAGAACTATTACAGATAGGAATGCTTACAATTTATCTCTGAGGCTCTTGGGTTATGGCAGCACACCAAGGCTACAATTAAGGGGTTTCCCACAATGGTCTTCTGAGGGCTGCTTGGGGATATGGCCCCAAATACACTTTTAAATATACTCTGTTTTAGCTACCATAGGTACATGATGCACTCAAGAAAAGTTGGTATCTGGACCCTTAAAACTAGGCACAAGATGAAATTAAACTCTGCCTAACTGGAGTGATTCATAGGCAAAAAGCCTTCAGCTATTATGTTCTACAGCATTCCTTCCTCTTGATCAATGATTAAGGACAATCACATTGATCACCAAAGCCTGTTCTTTACTAGGCACCTAGAAGACAGCTGTGGTTGTGGTGGTTATGTGCCGTGGAGT
>NW_006408821.1:2487045-2488389 GCF_000296735.1 Chrysochloris asiatica
GTATACCCTAACATATCATCCCTTCTCTGATCCTGAGTTTCCAAAGAAATTCTTTGATCACTATAAATGCATGGCAAAGCCATATTCGAGAAATTGTTTTTTTTTTTTAAACAGACTCAGTTTGAGGTTGGATATCTTGAGCATCTGGACTCAAAATGTGTAATAAGGATGTGACAGTTTGAATACAACCATGATATGGTCATGTCATAATAACATTGTTTTGGAGACAAACAGACTGAATTCTTTGAAAGTGCACAATGTTTTTTTTAAAAAAGATCTCACTAGTTTTCCTGGCTGATAGTTCAAATTAAAATGACTTTTCAACACTAATTTCTTTCTAAGACTCAGAATTTTAAATACTTTGTTGTTGTTAAATACCGTTGAATTTTAAATACTTTGTTGTTGTTAAATGCGTCGATTCGGACGCATATCCATCCTATATAGGGTTTCCAAGGAACAAGGTTTGAACCTCTGATCTTGTGGTTCAAACTGATCTTGATCAGTGCTTTATCCCACAGCACCACACCAGGACTCCTGGAATAGAATAGATATATTAATAATGCTAGTCCAATAGTATGAAATAATTACAAACCTGAAACCTGAAAGCCTCTGTAGTAGTAATAAATAATACCATGAGGTGTTGTCAATACCTAAGCAACACTACTAATGGATACATTTTATAGACTTCACCTTGTGTGTTAACATGAACACAGGAATATTTGTTAAAGCATAAAACTGTTTTATTGGAGACACTAACAAGAAAACTCTGTCAATTTACTCTGAAAGATCAAAGTTTGAAATTCAGCTCTGTCTATGGGGCTTTCAATAGTCATCACCAACACTATATTCAAATGTTCCTTTTCTATGATTTACCTGATTTATTGTCCAAATTTCATATGCATATGTTGTTGTTGTTGTTAAGTGTCTTCGAGTTGGCTCCGACCCATAGCGACCCTGTATAGAGTTCCTGAGAAGCAGCTGCATATGAGATGATTGAAAATACAATGGCTTTGTTCAAGTGCATGCACTTTATTACTCAAACTGACATCTTTGCACTAGAACATTTTAAAGAGTTCTTTCATAGCAGATTTGCCTAATGTAATAAGTTGCTTGATTTATTTACCATTGATTGTGAATTCAAGTAAATTGATTTATTTGACAACTTTTTTTCTATTTGTCATGATGTTAATTGTAGTGGTTAAGAATCAGGCAGCAAATCTCAGCGTCAGCAGTTCAAAACTACCAGCTGTTCTGCGGGAGAAAGATGAGGCTTTATGCTCCTGTAAAGATTTATAGCCTCAGAAACCCTGTACAGGGTTGCTATGAGTCGGAACTGACTCCATG
>NW_006408821.1:2490246-2491292 GCF_000296735.1 Chrysochloris asiatica
CCCACATTCTGCTCATGGTCTTCTGCCTTGATGGTTATAGGGTCCGCTGTTACTGGACTGTAAAATTAATTCTCCCCACTTTTTTGTTACAAAACTTTGACCATTACAGTTAGGACAGTCGCACAATTAGTCATGAAAACAATTACTCACTATTGAAACATAAGAATCTTATCTCATCTCCATTCACCAGACACATTTAGTCTAGACAAGATGAAAATTATTCAATGGGGACTCTACCTTACCCCGCACACTCTGAAATGAAACTCCCTCTTGAAAACTTGTAAGTCTGTCCCTTTATGGTCCCCCCCCCCATTTTAGCTTGTTGTTGTTAAGTGCCATCAAGTCGACTCCAATCCTTAGCAACGCTGTATAAGGTTTCCAAGGAGCAGCTGGTGAGCTTGAACCACCAACCTTGCATTTCAAACAACTCTGAAGTCTGACACATTAGCCAAAGTGCCACACCAGGACTCCCAGGTCTAAATGACCTTTCCCTATCATCCTTGTATACAGAGGGGATAGGATTCATATTTTATGTAAAGACCCTTTCCCTCTCAGTTGGTATTTTGAGCTACCATGACCATAAGTCAAGTTTATCAAATTGTTGCAATTTATACTTGTTTCGTTTATCAAAAAAAATTTTTTTAATCTCCCTCTAGTTGAGTACTGATCTTCAAGTAATCAAGGATAGATCAGATGGGTACTATATAAAAGTTCAGGCATTCTTGTATGTCTCTCCTAACTTCATTTTAGCTGGATGCTTCACTCTCAGCTCTAGGGCCATAATATAGAATTTTGCAACCAATGACTTATTAAATGCAAATATCTTTCTGAAACAACATAAAAGATGATTATACACATGAAATATACCAGATGAAATACACAGAAATAAAATTATGGAAAGAGAAGGTGGAAAAGCTTTATATAATCAGCTAAAACAATGTCAGGAGCAGATTGTGATAGTGACCACTAATTCCTCATATGAAAATTCAGACTGAAGCTTAAGAAAATTAAAACAAATCCAGAAGAGACAAAATACAAACTTGAAT
>NW_006408821.1:2505717-2509179 GCF_000296735.1 Chrysochloris asiatica
AAAATATTTACTTCTACCACCAGAAGGGTCAGAGCTTGTGACTCTAAAATTTCCTCCCTTCATGGATCCAAAATTTGAAGATTGATTGTTGTAATTGCCAACTTCCACTTCCAAAATCGCTTCCATCATTACTAAATCCATTATAACCATTCCCACTGCCTCCATACCTACCACCACACTGCCACCAAAGCCATCTCATCCACTGAAGTTTCGTTCAAAACCAAAGTTGTCATTCCCACCAAAACCACATCCACACCAAAGTTTCCAGAACCACTTTGACCACTTTGACTGGAAGAGGCACTAGCCATCTCTTGCTTTGACAGGGCTTTCCTTACTTCACAACTGTGGCCATTCACAGTGTGTTACTTTTGAATACCAATGTTATCTATGGAGTCATGGTCATCAAAGGTTACAAAAGCAAAGCCACTCTTCTTGCCACTGCCTCACAGTCTATCATGATTTCAATCATTTGAATCTTCACCAAATGCTCAAATAATTTCTTAAGTGATGCTCTTCAGTGTCTTCTTTAATGCCACAAATAAAAATATTTTTCACAGTTAATTGGGCACCTGGTCTTTGAGAGTCTTCTCATGAAATGGCCCTCTTTGGTTCCACAAGTCTTCCATTTACCTTGGGTGGACTTGCATTTATAGCTGCATCCATCTACTCCACAGTAGAGTAAGTGAGAAGCCCAAAGTCTCTGGAGTGCTTGGTGTTTTTATCTCTCACTACCACACACTCTGTGAGGGTCCTCCATTGCTCATAATAGCTCCTTAGACTCTGATCTGTTGTTTTGAAGTTCAGCCCTCTGATGAACAGTTTCCACAGCTGTTTGGGCTCTTTAGGTGACTCTGACTTAGACATGACAACAGTGAGAAAAAAAGAAAGAAAGAAAACAAAAAGACTAACAATGCTTCCTTCGCACCAAAAGCAGGCAGAAAGCTCATCAAATCTTTTGTGATATGGTCTCTAAATTCATATGGGATATACTCAAAGCCATATTTTGTTTTTTGTTGAGTTCTTTTAATTTTCTTCATCTTTAGCCTGACCTTGCAATCAATGGAGTGTTCTACAGTTTGTTCTTGTACTTGTTTTGGCTGATGATACTGACCTTCTCTATTACCTCTTCCCAGAGATGTCATCAGTTTGATACCTGTGTATACAATTTAGAGAGGCCTAGAAATTTGGAAGACAATTATCTGGCCAACTTATTGGAAGAGATCCATATCTATGCCCATTCCAAAGAGAGGTGACCCAAAGGAATGCAGAAATCATCTGACAATATCTTTAATATCCCTTGCGAATAAAATTTTACTAAAGGTAATACAGCTGCAAGCATACATTGAAAGAGAACTTTCAGAGGTTCAAGCCAGATTCAGAAGAGGCCACGGAGTGAGGGAGATCATTACTGATGCCCAATTGATCTTGGCTGAAGGCAGAGAATGTAAAAAAGATGTTTATCTGTGCTTTACTGACTACATAAATGCCTTTGATCATAAGGATCATTACAAGCTATGGACAACATTGTGAAGAATGAGTATTCTTAAACACTTAATTGTGCTCATGAGGAATCTGCACATGGACCAAGAGGCAGTTGTTCAAACAGAACATGGTAAATCTGAATGGTTTAAAATTAAAAAAGGTGTGCAACAGGGTTATGTTCTTTAACCATACTTATTCAACATGTATACTGAGCAAATAATCCAAGAATCTAGGTTATATGAAGAAAAGAATGGCATCATGATTGGAGGAAGACTCATTAACAACCTGTGCTATGCAGATGATACAACCTTGCTCGCTGAAAGTGAAAAGGCTTTAAAATATTTACTGATAAAGTTCAAAGACCACAGCCTTTGGTATGGATTGCATCTCAATGTAAAGAACACAAAAATCCTCACTGCTGGACCAATAAACAACATTATTATCAACAGAGAACAGACTGAAGTTGTCAAAGACTTCATTCTTCTTGGATCAACTATCAACACTCATGAAGGCAACAGTCAAGAAATTAAATGACTATTGCATTACACAAATCTGTTTCACAAGACCTTTTTAAAGTGTTGAAGAACAAAGATGTCAGCTTGAGGACTAATGTGCACCTGACTCAAACCATGGTATTTTCAATAACCTCATAGGCATATGAAAGCTGGACAGTGAATAAGATAGACCATAGAAGAATTTATGCATTTGAATTATGGTGTTGGAGGAGAATATTGAAAGTGCCATGGGCTGTGAAAAGAACCAACAGATCTGTGTTGGAAGAAGTGCAGCCAGAGTGTTCCTTGAAGGTCAGGATGGCCAAACTTTGTCTTTCATACTTCTGACATATTGTCAGGACAGAGCAGTCGCTGGAGAATGGTATCATGTTTGATAAGATGGAGGGTTAGAGTAAAAGAGAAAGACCCCAGCGAGATAGATTTGCAAAGTGGCAGCATCAGTGGGCTCAAGCATGAGCAACAAATATGAGGTTGGCCCAGAATCAGGAAGTATTTTGTTCTGTTGTACATAGTGTCACTATGAATTGGTATCGACTTGATGGCACCTAACAAAAACAGGTTGCTTTTTGTATGTTTGAAAAAAATGTATCTGTAACGAAGAAGTAGTTGTTCTTGCATAATTATCTCATGCAATCTCTAGCATCGTTACTTTCATCATAACCTTACTTTCCAATGATAGATCCTTCTTATTTGATTTTGGCTTTAAAATTCCAAATACCAGCAATTATCAGTGCATCTTGATTACATATTTGAATGATTTCAGACTGAAGATGTTTGTAGAAGTCTTCAATTTTATCATCACTAACTTGAATAGTTGATTAAAAATCTGAATAATTATGGTGTTAACTAGTCTTACTTATAGGTAGATGGATATTAGTCGATCACAGATAGCATTGCATTTCAAAATAGATCTTGAAATGTTCTTTTTGAAATGAATGTAATGCCATTCTTCTTCAATTTGTAATTCCAGGCATAGTAAATCATAGTTCATTTACCTCACTAATGTCTAGGATATTGATCTGTATGCTTTCCATTTCATTTTGATAACGTCCCCTTTTTCTACATTCATAGTCCATATATTCCACATTCTGACTATTAATGAATTTTTGCAGCTGTTTTTTTTTTCTTCTCTTTTCTTTTTCTAATTTTGAGATGTGTCTAATGAAAGTCCTTCAAGCTTAACTCCATTGACACCATCAAGAACATCCTTACTGTGAGGCAGCAGCTCTTCCCCAGTTGTATTTGAGTGCTTTCCTATCTTAGAAACTCATTGTCCCACACTATACCTGACAATGCTTTGTTGCTAATCATAAAATTATCAGTGGCTAACCATTAAGAAATGATTTGCCTCTCTTTCATTCTAGACTGCTATGTCCAAAGTATGAGAGATGAATTTTGTACATCCTGGCCTTCAAGGGGCATTCTGGCTGCACTTCTTCCAACACAGATATGTCTGTTCTTTTGG
>NW_006408821.1:2510735-2511784 GCF_000296735.1 Chrysochloris asiatica
TACTCTGTGTATGGAGGGGGTGGGAATGATCTTTGCTGTAAGAATTTGTTCCCTCTTTTGAGCTACTGCATTCATAGGTATAGGTCAAGTTCATCAAATTGTATCAGATTACTCTTTGTTTTCCTCTTCTTTCTTCTTCTAGTTGAGCTCTAATCATCCAGTCATTGAAGCCAGGTCAAGTGGGTATTACCTGCAAGCGTGGGTATTCTTGTGCATATGCCCTCTCTTCTTATCATCAGGATGCTTCATTCTTCACTCTAGTCCTTTGTGGCTATGTCACTGACTCTGGGCCCAAGAGTCCCCAGGTCTTGCAATGCTGCTAGCCAAACAGGTCTCCACTCGGGTTCACAAGAGTCTACTGAATGTTGTAGGGCTTAGCTCTCAGCTTCATTGCTGTTTTTACCTCATTTCCCCTTATTGGTGATGAATGTGGTCACCAATTAGAGCCTGCATTCCCATTGAGTCTTAGTCTTGGAAGGGGGTTTGCTCTGAGGGGATCCGACCACTTGCCTTGATGTCTCCTGCGCAAGTAACTTGCTTGTTCTTGTAGTAATCAGTCAGACTGCCTATATTGTTTTGTATTTTTCCTGTTGGTATTTCTTTCAAGGCATATCTTCTGTTCTTCTAGCTGTTCCAGGCTGGTCTGCTTGTCCTTTCAAGTAGAAATTTTCTCCCTCAGAAGATTCTGGATCCTATTCAGGATTCCACCTATGGTCTTATGTAATGCAGAGGCTCTGCAGAAAGCATCCTTCACTGGGTAGGTTGTAGCCCCATTTTAGATATTCCAATCAGTTATAGGCAGAAGGTGGTCTTCGAAGCTTTCTGTAGTGATATTTCTGGCTATTCCTTTCTCTCTCCCTCAGTTGTCTATTTTAAAATGGTATGCCAGGAAAACAAAGATTCAAAAGACAGCCAAGCATCTTAACATTATTTCACCTCCTTCTCCCTATTCCAACAATGTCTCAAGCCCTGTATCCCAGAACCTGTTGTTTCAAGATTGTGCATACATCATTATTTAACTCTGTCCCACTAAGCCCATGCAAACCTGC
>NW_006408821.1:2512800-2514393 GCF_000296735.1 Chrysochloris asiatica
ACATAAGAAATGTTTCAATCTTCATTCAGCATCTGTAGGTCCAGAATTTCTTGAAGTTTTAAATGTTTCTTGACATGGAGCTCTACAGTACAGGGACCCTATGTCCAAAGAATTCTGTAGTTCCCACTCTTCTTTTTTGATGGCAGTGTGCTCTTCTTTCTATGTTTACTTCTCTCTCCTTTTAGATCTCAGAAGAGTTTGACTCTTGATACAGCTTACTCATGCTGATGGCATCTGACTAATTTTAAATCTGTATAGCTAGCAAATAATACAAGAATTTGGATTATATAAAGATTGAGGAATCAGAATTGGAGGAAGACACTTTAGCATCAGCATTGTGCTGATGACAGCCTTGCATTCTGAAAGTAAAGGAGGGCTTTATACACTTACCGCTGAAGATCAAATCTACAATCATTAATATGCATTACATCTCAATATAATGAAAACCAAATATTCTCACAACTGGAGCATTATGCAAGTAACATCAGGATAAAAGAAGTAAGACTGAAGTTTTCAAGGATTTAATTTTTTTTTAAATTTACAATCAATGCCCATATAAACAGCATTCAAGAAACCAAATGATGTATTGCACAGATCAAATTGGCCATAAATGTTATTTTTAAAATGTTAGAAAACAGTGATGCCACTTTGAAGACTACGGTTTAACTGAACAATTCGTGGTATTTTTTTGATTGCCTGAAATGCATGGGGAAAGTTGGACAAAAAAATAAAGACAATTGTAGAATAATTGATGCCTTTGTTTTAGGGTTCGAGGGAAGAATATTAAATGTGTCATGCACTGCCAAAAGAACAAATGAATCTGTATTAGACGAAGTATACCCAGAATATGCCTTAAAAGCAAGTATGGCAAGACTGCATTTCAATTACTGAAGACTAGCTATCAGGAGAGACCAATCACTAAGAACGCCATCATTCTTGATCAATTAGAGGAACAGTAAAAAAGACTTCCCATGAGAGGGAATGAAAATGTGGCATCAACAATGGGCTTAAGTATAGTAATGATTATGAAGATGATATGGGACTGGACAATGTTTCTGTCTGCTGTTCATAGGGCTACTTTTAGCCAGAATTGAGTCAATAGAATTTACCAACAACAACAACACTGTGTTACTTTATCCAAAGAACAATGGGTTGTCAAAATGTTTATAGATTTTTATTAAATTGATGCTTGTACCATTATAATCTTCTCTTTCTGAATTGAGACTATATAAATTTTGTGTTGTTAAAATAATGCTAAATCATAAAAGTTTCCCAATTTCAATGACATATGTTGGTGTTGCTGCTAGGTTACACAGAGACAATACTGAATCAAAGCCACCCTGTTCACAACAGAATGAAACACTGCCCAATCCTGCACCAATCTCACAACTGTTGCTACATTTAAGACCATCATTGATGCCACTGTTTCATTCTGTCTCTTTGGGGGACTTCCTCTTTTTCTCTGACCCTTCATTTTACCAAATGTTATATCCTTCTCCAGGAACAGATTCCTCATGAAAATATGTCCAAAGTATGAAACATGAAGTCTGGCCATCCTGGCTTCCAGGGAGCATTCTGGTTATATTTCTTCCA
>NW_006408821.1:2514787-2515641 GCF_000296735.1 Chrysochloris asiatica
TTGAGGTGCACCTCATATCAAAGGCTATGGTCTTTGATCTTCATCAGTAAGTATTTTAAGCCCTTATCACTTATAGCAAGCAAGGTTGTATCATCTGCATATTGATGCTTGTTAATGAGTCTTCCACCTATCTTGATGCCACATTTTCTTCATATAATTCAGTTTCTCAGAGTATTTGTTCAGCATAAAGTTTGAATATATATGGTGAAAGAACACAGTCCTAGTGCACACATTCCTAACTTTAAACCATCCAGTGTTCCCTTGTTCTTTTTGAACAACTGCCTCTTGGTCTATGTACAGGTTCCACATTAGCACAATTAAGTGTTCCAGAAAACTCATTTTCTACAAAGTTGTCCATAGTTTGTCATGATCCTCACAATTGAAACAATTTATATAGTTAATAAACAGATAAACTTTTTTTCTGGTATTTTTTGCTTGCAGACGTGTCATCTTCTGAATCTGGATTGAATCTCTGGAAGTTCCCTGTCAATGTATGGTCACAGCATTTTTAAATTATCGTTAGTAAAATTTTCCTTGCACGCAATATTAATGATATTGTCTGATGATTTCCACATTCCATTGGGTCACCTCTTTTTGGAATGGGTACAAATATGGATCTCTTCCAGTCAGTTGACCAGGTGATTTTCTTCCAAATTTCTTGTCATAGATGAGTGAGTGCCTCCAATGCTGCATCACTTTTTTGAAAGATTTTAATTTGCATTCCATGAGTTCCCAGGCCTTACTCTTTGACAATGCTTTCAGTGCATGTTGGACTTCTTCCACTTCAGTATCATTGGCTCTTGTTCATATGCTACTCCTCAAAATGGTTGAATATAGACCATTTCTTTTTGCTA
>NW_006408821.1:2516461-2518200 GCF_000296735.1 Chrysochloris asiatica
AGCAATACTCAACAACAAGCTAACTGAGGAGTGGTACAGTGTAGCTTAAAAACCAAGTGTGGCTTACCACTGCTTTTTGTACAACCTGAGAGCTAAAAAGGTTTTATTACATTTTATAGCGACTAGAAAAAAATTTAATCTATAAAGTCAATTTATGCAATAAAAATATGAAATTTATATTTTGGTATCCATGAACAAAACTTCATTACAAAACAGTCACAACTGTTACTTTATGGATAAGTATTTTTGTGTTTAAATGGTAGAGTTTCTAGCTGTGATAGACAGTGTGACCCACAAATTTAAAAAAATAATAATTACTATATGATCTTTTACAGAGATGTTCACTTGTCTTGAAGCTTAAGAGTTAACTAATTAAAAACAAAAGCAAACCCAAAAAACAATTGGTTGATTTGCACTAAGCTTCCTAGGGTTGTTAGTTTTCCACGTTTCTTTCATCCTTCTATGAATTAATGGCCATGATTTTCTTATGGTAGTGATGACAGTTCAAAAAGAAAAAGGAAAATATTTGTAGAGTGTGGTTACATTCTGGAATACAAGCATGGAGAATATGTTGGCAATAACTAATTTTGAAATACTTATGCCTGACACATTTCAATCAAAGAAAAGAAAATTATTATGCAATTATATAAGATATTACCTTGTATGTATTTATTTCCTGGTATTGCAATTCATATTTATAAATGAAGAAATTGCACAAATCCTATAACTAATAAAATGATAAAATTAGTATTTGAAACTTCAAGCATATCTACTGAAGAGTGAGCATATGTCTGGTATCTATGAGGGAGTTCTTGTTTTTGTGCATGTCTCCAACCTAATGATCAATATTTCTTCTTTTCTCAGAATGTGACTGGGTTGGATGATAGATTAGATAGTTACTTTAGTCTGAAATCAAGTCTTTATGTATCATCTAGAATCAACATAAAAGTGAAAACTAAATGTGAAAGCCCAGCATAACCTAACCTTCCTTTTGACCTTGCCTAAATGTATTTAGAAAAGACCTATTTCTAGAAATAAAATCCTTCTTGCTCAGGATATAGGACCTTATAATCTTTTTTAGAAGTAATGGAATTTTAGCCACAGCTTTGTGGCAGTCTTTTCTGAGTTACCTAACACATTAAAACATATGTTTCGAACTCCTTCTATAATCTCAACATATGGTCAATCTTTTACTTTTGAAGAAATATTTACTTATCTATATTTGTTTTGTGTATATTTTAACATTAAACATTTTTATGTGTTTTATGTAATATGCTCTCCATAATAGGTAACAATTTATGCAATATGGAAAACTTTCATTTCTAAAATCAATTTTGATTTATTTACACTGAGAGAACCTTTTTCACTTATATGTCTACATGAACAAAGGGGAATATATATGATTAGACAAATTTATATTCATAATTGAACATTGAAAAATGTCAGTCTGTAAAGAAAATCAGGTATTTGCTTACTTGAATTTCAGTAATGGACTGTAGAGTTAAACATAGTTAATAATTTTAAATGGTTGGTTAATTAGTCCTGTTCACCATTCCTCTGTCAGTTTGTTGTACTGTGGTGGCTTGTTAGTTTCTGTGATTCTGAAAGTTATGACACAAGTATTTTAAATACCAGCAGGGTAACACATGGTGGACAGGTTTCAGATGAGCTTCCAGACAAAGACAGACTAGGAAGAAAGAGTGATGAATTGCTTTAGAATATTTGGTCACTGAAAACCT
>NW_006408821.1:2519208-2520020 GCF_000296735.1 Chrysochloris asiatica
TCATCTGAAGAACAGATTTGATACATTAAACACTAAAGACTGAAGACCAGAAGAGTTGTAGGATGACATCAAGAACACCCTACATTAGGAAAGCAAAAAGTAATTGAGAAAACAAGAAATAAGGAAACAGTCAAAATGGATGTCAGAAGAGACACTGAAACATGCTCTCCAGTGTAGAGATGCTAAAGCAAATAGAAGTGAGGAGGTCCAAGAGTTGAACAGAAAATTTGAAAGATCAGCTCGAGAAGGTAAATCCAAATATTACAATAAAATGTGCAAAGATCTGGAATCAGAAAACCAAAAAGGAAGAACACACTCAGCATTTCTGAAGCTGGGGAAACTGGAGAAAAAATTCAAGCCTTGACTTTCATTATTGAATGATTCTCTGGGCAAATTATTGAATGATGTAGAAAGCATTGAGAGAAGATAGAAGGAATACAGAGAGTCACTGTATCCAGAGGAAAGGTTAATATTCAACTGTTTCAAGAGGTAGCATATGATCAAGAGCCAATGCTACTGAAGGAGGAAGTCCAATGTGCATTGAAGAAATTGGCAAAGAACAAGGCACCAGGAACTGATGCAATAAAAATTAAAATATTTCAAGAAAACGAGGCAGCACAGGCAGCACTCACTCAGCTATGCCAAGAAATTTGGAAGACTGATTTTTTGACTGACAGATTGGAAGAGATCGTATTTGTGTCCATTCCAAAAAGAAGTGACCCAATGGAATGCGGAAATCATTGGGCAATCTCCTTGATATTCTATGCAAGTAAAGTTTTACTAAATATAATACAGAAAAGGCTACAATCATA
>NW_006408821.1:2520756-2521264 GCF_000296735.1 Chrysochloris asiatica
TAGATCTGTTTTGGAAGAAGTGCAGCCAGAGTGCTACTTGGAGGCCAAGATGGTCATACTGCGACTCTCATACTTTGGACATATTGTCAGGAAGGACCAATCGCTGAAGTAGGATATCATGTTTTGTAAGGTGGAGGATCAGAGAGAAAGAGGAAGTCCCCCAACGAGATGGATTTGCCAAGTGGCATCATTGATGGACTCAAGCATGGCAACAGTAGTGTGGTTGGCTCCTGATCTGGCAGTGTTTCGTTCTGCTGTGCATAAGGTCGCTATGGGTCAGTACCAACCCAATGGCATCCAACAACAACTATTAGTCCTTTAACAGTATATGTTGGCTATAGAAACTTCACTTCTTAATGCATTTTTGAAAATGTATTTTTAGTGTTAATACATTTTTTTGTTAAATGTCTTTGAGCTGGTTCTGACTCATAGTAACCCTGTATAGGGTTTCCGAGGAGTGCCTGGAGGTTGAACTGGTGACCTTGTGTTTCAAACTGACTTTGCAGTA
>NW_006408821.1:2522724-2524316 GCF_000296735.1 Chrysochloris asiatica
CTGTTCCAACTCATAGTGACCCTTTTTCCAAGGAGTACCTTGTGTTTTTGATACCATGACCTTGTGGTTAGCAGTTCAGTGTTTATCGTACAGTGCCAAATCAGGACTCTTGTATATTTGCTAGATGATATTGACATTTCTCTAATGTCTAACATTCTGCTTTCTTAGCCATAAAGCAATCATGAGAAAATTTCCATTAAATTTCCTTTGATGAATGAAATAAATCTGAACTGAAATTGGTTTCTCATTGGGAAAATATGTGGGACAATTCTTGAATAATAACATGGACCATCCCTATGGTTTCTAACAATAGTACAGGAAGTGATTGCTATTTAAATTTGTCATGTTCAACACTATGTAGATAAATACAAAATCATTATATCGAGTCATTAAGAAAACATGAAATCATGAACATGTATAATACGTATTATAAGGCAAGAACAACGGTAATATGCTTTGCTGTTGTTGTTGTTATGTGCCGTGGAATCGGTTCCGACTCATAGTGACCTTGTACAGGGTTGAGGCTGTAAATCTTCATGGGAGCAGAAAGACTCATCTTTCTCCCATGGAAACAGCAGGTCGTTTCTAACTGCTGACCCTGAGGCTAGAAGCCCGATTCATAACCACTACGCTACCAGTGCTTCATTGCTTTATGCTTTCGATATGGTTTTTTAAAGTTGTCTTTTTCTGATTATTTCGCTATTTTTTGAGCTACCATTCCAGATAGCTTTCAAGTTAAAGTGCTTTTAAGAACAGTTATCTACCAGAATTCCAGAAAAATGTTATCGTATCTTTCTGTGTGTAGGAAGTGTTTTGTAATTTTTAAGAAATGATCCAAGTGATTACACTGAAATCTGAGAAGAGAATCACTGGTTTCTATTGTCAAATATTATTGTCTTCAATTTAACTACCATCTCAAAGAGGATGACAGAGATAAGTATTAAACTCAAGTATTTGAGACAGAGGTGGAATAAATAAACACAAGAGAGATGACATGAAAGTCAGACCTCTTATCTCCCACTTTTCATGTACCAATCTATTTGTTCTCCTTTAGGTTGGATGTGCTTATGAAGGATATATGGATTTAGACTATCACTTGCTTAGCTCTCCATGTTCTAAGCCTTGATAAGAACAGGAATGTTGGGTAGAGGAAAGAATGTTAAGCGCCATCAAATTGTTTCTGACTAATTTTCATTGTTGTTGTTAAGTGCCACCAAGTAGGTTCTGACCCATAGCGACCTTGTATGTTTCTGAGGAGCAGCTGGTGAGCTTGAACCGCTGACCTTGTGATTCAAACCAAATTTGCAGTGCAGAGCATTAATCCACAACGCCATACCAAGACTCTTTTGATTCATAGCGAACTTATATGGGATTTCCAAGGCTGATGGGTTCACATATCTAATTATATGGTGGGCAATCCAGTGCTTTTTCTACAATACCACACTAAGACTCCAAGCAAGTTGTTGTTAAGTGCCATCATAGCGATCTTGCATAGTGATTCCTAGGAGCTTCAGGTGAATTTGAACTGCCAACCTTGAAGTTAAAACAGTACTTGTCCTACAGAGACTTTGTTGTTGTTGTTGTTAAGTGCA
>NW_006408821.1:2526196-2527334 GCF_000296735.1 Chrysochloris asiatica
AACAATATACCAAAGAATCAAGCAATAGCAAATTAGTTGCATCATTCATTATATATGCGTTTAGTGTCTTCCATGAGTTCTGTGGAGTCCTGTTGTGGCACTGGCAGGATAACTACTAGACTGCAAGGACAGTGGTTCAAACTTACCAGCTGCTCCTCAAAATCTCTATACATGTTTGCTATGAGTCAGAACCAACTCCACAGCCCTTAACAACATGAGTTCTGTGGAATCCAAGTAAAAGCTTCATAAACAATATTTGTCAATAAATCTATAAGAGTGGCAGAACATAATTGGAAATATATAATGCTGACTTATTCCATTGAAATGTACATGTTATAGATGTTGGAAAGGCAAGTACATTGTTAAACATATATTTACAACAATAAAAGAAGAATAAAACCTAGAAATTGTGGTTAATAAAAACAGAAATCTAGAAAAAAATAGTAAAATTAATTAATTATACACACACACCAAAAAACAAAAAACAAAAACAAAAACAAAACTTATATTAGGGCGAGTCAAAATTTATCCACACTCTAGTTGTAGAATTTATTTAAATCAATTTTTATTAAAGACAAATACACTAATTTGACATAATCTCTTTGTTTTTAAAAACATTTTGCCCATCTGCCAATAAGCTTTTATATTCCCTTATTTAAAAAAAAAGTTTTAGGCTGATCTTCAAGTCAAAAATTCACTGTTATCTTCATTTCATTAGAGGTGAATCTTTGTCCTCAAGGGATGCTTTCGGAAACCAAACAGGTGAAGGTCAGATGGAGCAAGATAAGGACTATAGTGAAGATGTTTTAAAACAACAAAACACAATTTTTGCAAGAGTGTCAACAGTGTAGGCAAAGGTGTATGGACATGCATTGTCATGCAAGATCACAATGGCCTTGGATATCAGTTCTCTGCATTTAAACTAAAGTTTAGGCTTCAGCTCTTCAGTGAGAATTGCACTGCAATGAACACTCTTGATTGTTGATCCTTTTTTCTGCTTGTATTCCAGTACTGGCCCTTGAATTACAGAACAGTGTAAGCATCAATTTTCCAGTTGATCTTAGACTTTGGAACTTTTTCTTAGTGAGCGATTAAGGATGTTTTCATTCCATACTCTGCTGTTCGCTATCAGGCTCAT
>NW_006408821.1:2546122-2546844 GCF_000296735.1 Chrysochloris asiatica
GTAGCACCACACCAGGGCTCCGACAGAGAATTTGTTTCCTCATTTTCTGTAACAATGATATTAACAAGAATAATTTACTTTCTATATATGATTTTATGATTTCTTGTTAAAACATTTTTTAGGGTAATAAAATGTTTAAATTATATTAAATATTTGAGCTCTAATTATATTAAAATATTTGAGCCCTCAAGTAGTGTGTCTTTAGTTCACATAACATCTTCTATTCATTTCCAACCTAATTCTCTGGACTTTCAGGGTCTAAATTTGATCCATTTCTTGAGAAAGAGTTAAATCTATTTGATCTTCCTGATTCCTTGCTTACTACAGACCAGGTTTCAACAATAAGATCTAAGATACCAGTAACTTAAAAAAACATAGATATTTATCTTTTTAATACTTCCAATTCTATGTTGATTTAGCTGTATCGTGTCAATTAAGAACCAAGATTCTTTACTTTTATCACTCTGCTATTCTCAAGGTGTGACTTGGTCTGCATGATTCAAAAAGAGACACTTATAAGACTATGTAAAGAGAAACTATATTCAATGCAGTGAGATGACTCAAAACCTGTATGTATCACTTCTATCTTACTGAATTTGTGCAGTCGTTTCACAAAACCAAAGTGCAAGAAGGACTATGTAAAGTCATCTCTTGGTCATACTGCTATTACTTCACCACTTGCCTGTCAGTTTGACATACTGTGGTGACTTGTGTGTTGCTGT
>NW_006408821.1:2547284-2548828 GCF_000296735.1 Chrysochloris asiatica
CAGTACCACACCAGGAGTCCTCACTATATTTATCTATTATTAATTATTCTAAAGCAATAATGATTCAATACATACTAAATTATCCAGTTATTTAATGAGAAATTCACACTTGACTTAGAAAATCCTATGCTTGACTCTCTGTACAGTCATTTCCAAACTTTGGACTTTGAACATGATATTTTCTTATCCTCAATTGTCATAGCTGAATGAAATGTTACCTTGTGAAAATGCTATCGATACAAATTGCAGTAATTATATAATGTTAAACTTTGCACATGTTAAAAACAGCATGCATGGCAAGAAAAGTTATTTTTCACCTTAATCTATTTAATTTTACCAAATAAGTTATTATCAGTAAAAGAATTCCTCTGTAATATTAAAGAGAAAAGTGAAGTGAAATATTACTGTACAGTGTTCTGTTACTAAAATAAAAGAAAGAATAAATTTTGGGACACTGAATACTTAAATGTTAAAATTATTTATGCTCTCTCCCTCATATAGTTATAGTTATAAACATGTTCTATGACCTTGAATGTCTTGCTTATATTTTATAAACTCAGAGGGTTATAAGAGAGGATCTCTAATAATTTATCCTTTTATTAGATATGTATTTTCTATTGTTTTATTACAAATACGTAATTTTCAGCAAGAATTTATGTATATGTACATTTACTTATTTTGGAGTTTGTATGGTACTTCTTTTTTAATTATGATGAATATATAGATAACAAAAGCACCATGGTGGTACAATGGTTAAACATTTTACTACTAAAGAAAAGGTTAGTAGTTAGAACCTATTCAGAGTGCCTGTGGGAGAAAGACCACATGGTTTGCTCCCATCAAGATTATAGCCTAGGAAACCCTATGAGGCAGTTCTGCTTTGTCACATGGGGTTACTATGAGATCAACAAATATACAACGAAATATTTGTCATTTCAACATTTTGCACATGTACAACTTAATGACATTAATTACACTCATCCTATTGCACAACCATTACCACTCTCTGAACAGTGCTTCTTTCTTAAGACCAGAGAACTCCCAAGTTCTAGCTATTCTTATTAGCCTGGAGTAAAGAATGGAAGCTTTCTGCAGAACTGCCTGTATTTTCCTCATCATTTCTCTCCCTTTCCCTTCTCCCTGCCCAGTGTGTCCAATCCTCTCTTCAATACATGAATCACTTGCACAGTTTGTGAATTTATTATCCCAACTCTTATTGACTTTCCTTTCTATTTAATAGGTTTCCTTCTCTGAACATTGCCCCCAATCTTCTCTTAAGGGCAACTGAGAATCATTTGCTGGTGTAGCTAAAATAATTCTCTGTCTCTCTCTGTTTTTGTTTTTGTGTTTTTTTCTTATCATTATCAACAACATATGTTTTAGAGTTAAAGCTAGGTTTGAGTCTCAACGTAGTCCCTTCCTAGGGTCTTAACTTCTTCTTCTTCTTTTTTTTTTTTAATGACTTGAGTGATAGCTTATATGGCAGAACATCAGTTTTGCACTCAAACAATTGTATTTTGTTTCATTGCAATGGTGGCAATCCC
>NW_006408821.1:2550428-2551038 GCF_000296735.1 Chrysochloris asiatica
CTTAGCTGCTCTATCTCTCCACACCATCACCCCTGCCTACATCTCTGATGTTGCTGCTTCTCTGGTTAGGATTCCAAACTCTGCTTATTGTCTTCCCACTTGATGGTCCTAGGGTACACTGTTCCGAGAATGTAAGATTAATTACTCCCCCTTTTTGTTATACATCATGTACCTTTATAGTTGTGACAATTGTAATTATTTGTTGCATTTTTCAGGATGTTAGGGAAATTTTCTCCCAGCAGCTCTTCAACTATCTCCTCCACTGTGGACTTGTGTGATTCTTCCTGTTCTGGAATGCCAATAATTCTTAAATTATTTCTATTCATGTTGTGCAACATGTATTTTAGCCTTTTTTTGATATTCTTTTATCTTTTTTTCTCCTTGTTCTTCTATTTTAGCAGTATTGAGAGATTTGTCTTTCAGCTTGCTGGTTCTGGCTTCCATCTCATCAATTCTACTTCTTTGTACTTTCAGTGTTGTGTATTTCTGATATTTTGTTATTAAGCATTTGGATATCTTTTTGCAGGTTTTGAATAGTTTTTTTAATGCTGTATCTATCTTATTTGATTGTTCCTGTAGCACTTTCCTACTTCCTTATTTTTCTCAAACC
>NW_006408821.1:2552593-2554648 GCF_000296735.1 Chrysochloris asiatica
TCAACAAATATACAGCAAAATATTTGCCATTTCAACATTTCTTAAGGGTTCTCATGAGTATTTTAAGTCCTCTTTTTTTCCAGCAATTGGCTCTTGGTCTATGTACAAGTTCCTCCAGAGCACAATAAAATGTTCCAGAATACTTAATATCCACAGTGCTGTGTGTAGCTTTTCATGATTCAAAAAATTGAATGCCTTTGCATAGTCTATAAAGCACTGATAAACATCTTTCTGGTTTTCTCTGCTTTTAGTCAAGATATATATGATGACAGCAATGATAAACCTTGCTCTACATCTGAATCTGAACCTGGCTTGAACATCTGGCAGCTCATTGTCAATGTACTGCTGCAGCTGTTTTGAATTATCATTACAAAATTTTACTTGCTGATGAAGGAGTTCTGGTAGCAGTAGCGTAGTGGTTACATATCCGGCTGCTAACCTCAGGATGAGTAGTTCAAAACTACCAGCTATTCCATGGGAGAAAGATGAGGTTTCTGCTTCCATAAAGATTTACAGCCTTGGAAACTCTGTTCAGGGTCACTATGAGTCGGAACTGAGTCCACGGCACATAACAACAACAACAATGATATTGTCCAATGATTTTCACATTCCGTTGAGTCAACTCTCTTTGTAATTGGCACAAATATGGAACTCTTCCAATAAGTTGACCAGGTAACTGTCTTCTAAATTTCTTGGCATAGATGAGTGAGTACCTCCAGTGTTACATCAGTGTCTTGAAGATTTCAATTTGTATTCCAACAATTCCTAGAGTCTTATTCTTTACCAATGCTTTCAGTCTTCATCCTTCAGCACCATTGGTTCTTGATCATATGCTACCTTTTGAAATGGCTGAACATCAACCATTTCTTTATGGTACAGTGACTCTGTGCATCCCTTCCATCTTCTTCTGTTATTTTCTTCATCACTCAATCATTTGCCCAAAGAATCCTTCACTATTTGAAGTCAAAGCTTGATTTATTTTTTCTTCAGTCCATTCAGTTTGATAAATGCTGTTTGTTTTCCCTTCTAACTCCAGATCTTTGCACACTTTATTATTTTATTATTTGCCTTTGTCTTTTGAACCTGCCCACTAAAATATTCTGTTCAGCTCTTTGATCTCTTCATTTCTTCTTTTTTTTGCATTAGTGTCTCTAAGCTAGAGAGCAAGTTTGAGTCTCTTCTGATATCTGGTATGGTCTTTTTCTTCTTTCTTGTCGTCTTATTTACCTTTTACCTGTATGATGTAGCATAGTGGTTACGAATTGGGCTGCAAACCCCAAGGTCAGCAGTTCGAAACTACCAGCTGTTCAGCAGGAGAAAGATGAGGTTTTCTGCTCCCATAAAGATTTACAGCCATGGAAACCCTGTACAGTATTGCTATGAGTTGGAACTGACTCCATGGCATATAACAACAACAACAACAACAACCTGTATGATGTTCTTGATGTCTTCCACAACTCTTCTGGTTTTCAGTTATTAGTGTCTCATGCACCAAAAATGTTAAGATGACCTCTAAATTCAGATGGGATATGTTCAAGGTTATATTTTGGTTCTTGTGAACTTGTTTTAATTTGCTTCAGCTTCAACCTGAACATACATATGAACAATTAATGATTTGTTTCACAGTCTGCCTCTGGTCTTATTTTAGTAGAAGATATGGAGCTTTTCCACCGCAGTTTTGACAGATATAGTCAGTTTTATTTCAGTATATTTCATCTGAGAAGTCCATGTATATAATCATATTTTATGTTTTCTAAAAAAAATTATTTGCAATGAAGAAGTCATTGCATAGCTCTCTCATGCCAACTTCAGCATCATTTCTAACACCTAGGCCATTGTTTTTTCCTACTACAGATCCTTCATTTTTGTTTGGTGGTGGCTAGTGGTCATGTGCTGTGGAGTCAGTTCCTACTCATAGCGAACATGTACAGGGTTTCTGAGGCTGTAAATCTTCACAGGAGCAGAACAGCTGGTAATTTTGAACGGCTGACCTTGCAGTTCGCAGCCCAGTTCATAATCACTACACTACCAGATAACACCTTTGTGTTCTAATCA
>NW_006408821.1:2555653-2556686 GCF_000296735.1 Chrysochloris asiatica
CTTTGTACATTCTGTGTTCCAATTATTAGTGGGTATTTGCAGCTATTTCTCCTCATTTTCAGTTGTTTAGCATAAGCAAATTAGGGTTCCAAAAGTTTTTCCAATTTGTGTCATAAATATCAATGCTACTTTGAGGAGGCAACACTTTTCTTGTCATATTTTGAGTTCCTTCCAACCTGAGGGACTTATCGCCTGGTACTACAACTGATAGTATTATGATGCTATTTATCATGTTTTCATATTCAATATTCTGGTGCTGTCTAACAGTTTTTCACTACTATTAATAAGGTTCTCAGGTACTAAATATCCAAAAGTAGTCTGCCACTCCTTTTTCTGAGTTAGTCTTAGTCTGGAAGCTCAGCTGAAACTTGTCCACCATGGATGATACTGCTAGCAATCAAAATATCAGTGGCATAGCCTCCAGCATCACAGAAACCCAGAAGACACAACAGTGGGATAAACCAACCGAGGAACTGTGGTATTTAATGAAAGCCTGTGTTAGTTCAATTATATCAGAAGCCATCAAAGTCTTAGTAGAAAAAAGAAATGAAACTACTTATATAAATATATGATTTTCAGTATTCCAGAACACTTAATTGTGCTCATGTATGACCTCTACTAGACAAAAAGCAATTGTTCGAACAGAACAGGGAAGACTGAATGGTTTAAAATTAGGAAAGATGTGCCCAGGGTTGCATTCTTTCATCATGCTTGTTTTATCTTTATGCTGAACACATAATCTGATAATCTGAATCATATGAAGAAGAATGAGGCATTAGGATAGGAGGGAGACTCATTAACAACCTGCAGTATGCTGATGATGCAACCTTGCTTGCCTAAAGCAAAGAGGACTTAAAATACTTACTGATGAAGATCAAAGATCACAGACTTCAGTACAGGTTGTACCTGAATGTAAAGATAACAAAAATCTTCACCACTGGACCAGTAAACAACATCAAGATAAATAGATAAAAGCTTGAAGTCATCAAAGACTCCATTATTCTCAGATCGGTCATCAACACTCATGGAAGCA
>NW_006408821.1:2557087-2558973 GCF_000296735.1 Chrysochloris asiatica
GCAAGACTGTGTAGTGTTTCATTCTGTTGTGCATAGGATCTATATGAGTTGGATCCAACTCCATGGCACTTAACAACAGCAACAATAAATTTCAGTAATAAATGATATACATGTATCCAATATTCTATACATTTATTACAATGTGAAAGGACTATAAGGAGCCCTGGTAGTGTAATGTATTACAGGCTGGGCTGCAAACAAGAAGTTCAGCAGTTTGAATCTACCCGTTGGTTTGCAGGGGAAAAATGAGGCTTTCTCTTCCTATAAAGATTTATAGCTTCAGAAACCCTGTATAAGGTCAGTATGTGTAGGAACTGACTCAATGGCATACAACCGTCACCACCATAAGGAACACAGTTAATCCCAATTGGATTAATCACATATTCTAGCACTTAACAACAACAACACTCACCTGTAATACACATCATATATTTCACTAGAACAGTATGGAAATTGTACTATGAAACTAATTATCTGTTTTTATCTTATCTTATTCTTATAAGGCATATGACTATACAATGACATCTAAAAAGCTGTTACATTTAAATCTGTTAGTTGTTTTTATTAATAAGACTCTAGATTCAGTGATATTAGAGATGAAACTATTATCCTGTATAGAGTAAAAATACTGCTTATGAAAATACTCTATGCTAGTAGATTGCTTCATAATATCATTATAGAATATTAGTTATATGTGCAAGGCTCCTGGTAGAGTTATGGATTATGAGTTGGGCTGCTAGCCACTAGGACAGCCCGTTTGAACCTACCAGCTGTTCCCATAAAGAAGTACACCCTTGGAAACCCTGTACAAGGTCACTATGAGTTGGAACCAATTCCACGGCAAACAACCACCACCAACACCAGTAAAATCGGCCATTAAAAATGATACAGCACAATAAAATTTAAATATACATGTTAAACATAGTTTCACAGGGTTCAACACTTTGAAATATGCATTTTATTACAACTTGATATGAGGGTAAGCCAAAAAGTATTCCAACAATATCATGTTGTCATTAGGTGCCAACTCATGGCTACCTGTTTCACAACAGAAGGAAATACTGTCTAATCTTGCTGCATCCTCACAACTGTTATGTTTTAGTCCATTTTTGCTTCCATTGTGTAAATTTGTTTCATTTTCCACTTTTTAACTAACCTCCAACTTTACCAGTCATGATGTCCTTCTCCAGGAACTGATCCTTCCTGACCTTTTTAAGCAAAAAATAACAAAATGTGAAGCTATAGTTTCTTGACATATCCTCTGTTCAGGTCTACATTTCTGATGGCAGTGTTTCCATTTCTTTTATTCCCAAAGAATTCTATGCTTTTGGAGTTATACCATGTCAAAATGACTGCACTGGTTACATCTTAGAAGGATTCAAATTACATCATTTTAAAAGTACTTTGAATTTGGGATACAAATAGAAGTCTAAGGGATAAAGTCAGGGTTGTAGAATGGATGGGATTAGGTTTCCCAATGAGTTTGCAGAAATTTTGATAGTAGGAGAAATAGTTGATGTCAGAAACTATAGAGTGGCATAGCAGTTTAGAAAAGCTGGACAATTAGCACATATTTAATCTCAACTTTATAGAGACCAGCCTTGCACTATTCTTCATAAAATACATTATTTATGCAGTTAATAAGCCTGCCCTACTAGAATAACTTCAAGAATCTTTACTTTGTAAGCCCAATTTTGCCTATTCAGACTTCTTCTGCTTACCAAAACTCAAAGAACATTTAAATAACACAATTTGAGTGGCTCAAGGATGCCAAAACTGCTATTTTTATTTGTTGTAAATCAAAAGCGAACAATTATTTTGGGAAGAGTTATAGAGATGGAAGCATCATCTTTAGAAATTTATTAACCTAGACTGGAGGATATATA
>NW_006408821.1:2559293-2561659 GCF_000296735.1 Chrysochloris asiatica
AAAACTGGTAATAAAACCAGATACAACTCCAAGAGAAGACACTGGAGAAGAACTAAGCCTGGTCTCTAAGGAGTCACACATGTGATGATACAGCACGTAATATACCCAGTTCCTAGCACTCTACCACATAAAATTCAATTTTGTCAAGATTTGATCAATTGAACATGTTTTGCAAAACTTCTAGTTTCTTCTTTTATTTTTATGTTGGCTAATAAACATGTGAGAACTTTTTTGGGGGAAACACACACATATATATATAATTTGGGACTCTTGGTGTGGCGCTATATGACAAACACTGGACTACAAACCACAAGGTCAGTGGTTCAAACCCACCAACTGCTCTTTGGAAACCCTATACAGGGTTACTATGAGTTGGAACCAACTTCAACTTGAGGACACTTACCTTACCCATGCTGTTCTAAGTAGTCCTGGTGTGGTGCTAAAGGATAAGGAATGGGCTGCTAAGCACAAGGTTCACATTTCAAACCACAAGGCAGCTCCAAGGAAACACTACTCAGGCTCTCTATGAGTTGGATTTAACAGCACTGTACAACAACATGTTTTTTTTTAAGTGTGATTGAGTCATTTCCAACTCATAGCAACTCTGTATAAGGTTTCTAAGGAATGGCTGGTGGTCTTGAACCCACAACTTTGTAGTTAGCAGTCCAGTGCTTGTGCTACAGTACTTATCCTATAGTGCCACACCAGGGCCTCACATATGCCAATAAATATGCCTATATATGTAGGTCATTTATTCATGCATTGCTTTCTATACACATAGGCTCCGACATCTAACCACTTTACCACATAAATAATTTTGCTTGTATTTCATATTGTTGGAAAATTGTCTGCCTTATTAGAGTCATGGTGTGGCACTGTGGGTTAATGCGCTAGACTTCAAGGATGGTTTGAGCCACAGGGTTAGCAATTCAACCCTACCAGCTGCTGCTCAGAAACCCTATACAGGGTTGCTGTGGGAAGAAACTGATTCGATAGCACTTAACAACAACAACATAGCATTTACTGGGGGCACTATGGCTCCATAATATCAGCATTGGACTAAGAATCACAAGGTCCGAGATTCAAGACCTCCAGATGCTCCATTGGAGAAAGATGAGGCTTTCTGCACTAGCAAAGATTTTAAGCTGAGAAATCCTATACTATGAGTAGAGGATTACTATGAGTCACAACTGACTTGTCGGCATTTAACAACAACAATCAAGCATTTATTATACTTGTTCCCTTTTCTCATCTTCTTCTTAGTGTCTTTATTTTTCCTATGCCTTTTTGACTTTTAAGTATAATAGATTTCTAAAGGCCTATATTTTCCAAGTAAAATTTATATTACAGTGGTTACAATCGGGCTACTAATTTCATGGTCAGCAGTTCAAAACTACCAGCTGTTCCATGGGAGAAAGATGAGGCTTTCTACTTCTGTAAGATTTACTGTCTCAGAAATCCTATCCAGGGTTGCCATGAGTGGGAAACGAATACACGGCACATAAACAACCCACCAACAGGCTCTTATTAATAATTTCTATTAGATAATAGGTCTTAGAGGTAGGAAGCAGTTTTTTAGTTGATATCTAAAACTTTGTTATTTTGCTTCCTAAAACATGTATAATCTATGTTTGAGATCATTAAGTAGCTTTCTAAATATTAAAGCTATTATTGCTTTTCTAAATTTTAAATGTAGAACAGACTTAAATAAAATTAGGGAAAAATGAACTCTATTTTGAGCTAACTAAATTAAAATCATTTTTATTATATGAATATGTACTTTTTGTCATAAAATAAAACTTCTAAAAATAATGTATAGAAAGAATTTTGAGACAAAGGAATATGATCCAAAGGTCAGTATCAAGGAAACACTGAAAATGTAAGTTGCCTTTGCTCCTTTGAAAAGCTCAGGTTCCCATATAAATTAGCCATAATGAACCCTGAATATCTAACTGGGAAGTATGAGATGTTGGGCAGAGAATTAATCCTTAAGTTGCATTCACATACTTCTTAGTGATTAAGCAATATAAATAATATAGTTTCTCTGATTTATTATTATATAATCTATTTAGTATAGTTAGTTTCTAATTTATGAAAAACTTGAGTTACAATAAACAGCACATAACAAACATCATTTTTTATCATTTTTGTTAATATGTTTGTATGAATTACCAACACTCATCTGTCATTTTGTAGTACTGTGGTGGCTTGTGAGTTGCTGTGATTCTGAAAGCTATGCCACTGGTATTTAAATACCAGCAGGGTCACCCATGGTGGACAGGTTTCAGATGAGCTTCTAGACGTAACAAACTACTTCTGAATATTCAGTCACCAAAAACCTTATGAATAGCAGAGAAACACTGTCA
>NW_006408821.1:2561999-2563900 GCF_000296735.1 Chrysochloris asiatica
ACCACATGGCTTACTGTGCCGGAAATGATAAATTGAAGAGGAATGGAGTTGCCTTCATTGTCAAAAAGAACATATCCAGATCAGTCATGAGGTACAATGCTGGGTGCTATAGGACAATATCCATGTGCCTACAGGGAAGCCAAGTTAATACCATTATTATTCAAATCTATGCACCAAGCACTAAAGCCAATGAGGATAAAATAGAGGAATTCTACCAAATTCTTCAATCTGAAATCGATCAAACATGCAATCCAGATGCATTGATCATTACTGGTGATTGGAATGCAAAGGTTTGGAGCAAAGAGGAATCATCAGTATTTGGAAAATATGGCTTTGGTGATAGAAATAATGCTGGAGATGCAATGATAGAATTCTGAAAAATCAATGATTTGGTCATTTCAAATACCTTCTCTAGACAGCATAAAAGATGACTGTACACATGGATCTCACCACATGGAAAACATAGAAATCAAATTAACTACATCTGTGGAAAGAGACGATGGAAAACTCCAGGTCATTAGTCATAACAAGGCCAGGGGTAGATTGTGGAATAGACCAACAATTACTCATATGCAAATTCAAACGGAAGCTGAAGAAAATGAAAACAAGTCCATGAGAGCCAAAATATGACCTTTAATATATTCCACCTGAATTTAGAGATCATCTGAAGAAAAGGTTTGATACATTAAACACTAAAGACCGAAGACAAGAAGCTTTGTGGGATGACATCAAGAATATCATACATAAAGAAACCAAAAAGTCATTAACAAGATGAGAAAGAAGGAAAATGTCAAAATGGATGTCAGAAGAGACACTGAAACTTGCTCTCCAGCATAGAGATGCTAAAGAAAATGGAAGAAATTAGGAGGTTCAAGAGCTGAACAGAAAATGTCAAAGATCAGCTCGAGAAGATAAAGCCAAATATTACAACAAAATGTGCAAATATTTGGAATCAGAAAACCAAAAAGAATGAACACACTCAACATTTCTCAAGCTGGGGGAAATGAAGAAAAAATTCAAGCCTCGATTTCCATTATTGTAAGAATCTCCGGTCAAATTATTGAATGATGCAGAAAGCATCAAGAGAAGATGTCACGAATGCACATATTCACTGTACCAAGAGGTAATGGTTAATGTTCAACCGTTTCAAGAGGTAGCATATGATGAAGAGCCAATGATACTGAAGGAAGAAGTCCAAGGTGCATTGAAGGAATTGGCAAAGAAAAGCCACCAGGAATTGATGGAATACAAATTGAAATCTTTCAAGAAAGTGATGCGGCACATAAGACACTCACTCATCTCTGCCAAGAAATTTGGAAGACAATGATCTGGACAACTTAATTGGAAGAGATACATATTTGTGCCCATTCCAAAGAGAAGTGACCCAACAGAATGTGGAAATCATGGGACAATTTGTTTGATATCCCATGCGAGTAAAGTTTTAATAAAGGTAATACAGAAAGGACTACAATCATATATTGATAGAGAACTTCCAGAGGTTCAAGCCAGATTCAGAAGAGGCCGTGGAACGAGGGATATCATCGCTGATGTCTGATGGATCTTGGCTGAAAGCAGAGAATATCAGAACTACAGAAAGTCTTTCGATTGTGTGGATCATGACAAACTATGGACAACATTGCAAAGTATGAGCATTCCGGATTACTTAATTGTGCTCATGAGGAATCTGTACTTGGACCAAGAGGCAGTTGTTCGAACAGAACATGGAAAAATTGAATGATTTAAAATTAAGAAAGGTGTGTGACAAGGTTGTATTCATCCAACATATTTATTCAACCTGTATGCTGAGCACATAACCTGAGAAGCTGGGTTATGTGAAGAAAAATGTGGCATCAGGATTGGAGGTAGATTCATTAACAACCTGCAATATGCAGATGACACAA
>NW_006408821.1:2564185-2570007 GCF_000296735.1 Chrysochloris asiatica
TTGAAGAGCAAAGATGTCAGCTTGAGGACTACGGTGTGCCTGACCCAAGCCATGTTATTTTCAATAACCTCATATGCATGTGAAAGCTGGACAGTAAATAAGGAAGACTGTCGTCAAATTGATGCTTTTGAGATATGGTATTAGAGGAGAATATTGAAAGTGCCATGGGCTGCCCATAGAACCAACAGATCAGTGCTGGAAGAAGGGCAGCCAGAGTGCTCCTGGGAGGCCAAGATGGCCAAACTTCATCTCTCAAACTTTGGACATATCTTTAAGAGGGACCAGTCAATGGGGAAGGATATTATGTTGGATAAGGTGGAGGGTCAGAGAAAAAGAGGAAGCCCCAACAAGATGGATTAGCCAAGTGGCAGCATCGATGGACTCAAGTGTGGCAATAGTAGTGAGATTGCCTCAGGATCAGGCAATGTTTCGTTCTGCTGTGCATAAGGTTGCTATGACTCAGTACCCACTCGATGGCATCTAATAACAACAACAAAATGTTTGAATTAAACTATATCCATTATATGTAATGTTCCCAACCCCTAAAAGAAATAAAGATTGTATTTATAAACATACTGATAATATAATACAACTATGAAAACTTTCTTTTAAAAAATGAGGTATTCGACTTATATCAACATTAAGCAGAAGCATCAGAACAGAATCCCATCGAAAATGAACGCTACCTGTAGATGTTTGAGTTTAATCCTTATATAAACCTAATTTCAACAGAACTAAAAATAATAAAGCAATAATAATAATAAGTTGGTCAATTAGCCACACTTCAACTTGTTCTTTGGTCTCTGTCTCTAAGGCAATGAAAAGATTTCTTTATAAATTGAAAGCTAGCATGCATTTTTTTTTTTTAATGGGGGTAATTTGCAGATTTTTTCTCTGATTATGAACATGTATTGATTTTCAACAACAAAATATGTAGGGTAGGGGGCAAAACGAGAATAAAGGTGAATTCTTAACTGATCTGGGAATGCAAAGAAATAATTAGACAAAACTTGATGCTGTTATTAGGTGCCCTAAAGTAAATTCTGACTCAACAAACCACAGCAGGGTGCCATCCTCACAATTGTTGCAATATCTGAGCCAATTGTTGGAGCTACAGTGTCAAACCTTCTAATTGCATGTCTTTCTCTTTTTTCTGACTTTTTATATTACTAAACATGATGACCTTCTTTAGGGATTGGTCCCTCCTGATAACATGTTCAAAGTGAGTGGGACAATGTCTCTCTTTGGCTATACTTGTTTCAAGACAGATTTGTTCATTCTTGTGGCACTCTATGGTGTATTCAATATTCTTTTCCAATACCATAATTCAAATGCATCAATTATTTTATGGTTTCTTCATCATTGATCAGCTTTTTCATGCATATGAGGGGGCTGAAAATATCAAGACTTGTGAAAGACACATCTTATTCTTCAAATTGACATACTTGCTCTTTAACACTTTTAAGATATCTTTTGAAGTAGATTTGTGCATTGCAACATGTCATTTGATTTATTAACTGCTGTTTCCATGAGTGTTGATTGTGTATCTAAGTAAAATTAAATTTTGACAGCTTCATTATTATTTCTGTTTATCATGATGTTGTTTACTGGTCAGTTTGTGAGGACTTTATTTTGTTTTTAGATGTAATTCGTACTGAAGGCTCTAATCTTTGATTTTTATGTATGTTTCAAGTCCTCTTTGCTTTCAAAAAATTGGGTTGTGTCATCTGCATATCACAAATTGTCAATGAGTCTTCTTCAATCCTAATTTCATGTTCTTCATTAATCCTATATTTTTTGAATCATTCATCCAACATATAGAGTGAATACGTTTTGAAAGGACACATCTCTGAAGCACACATTTTTCTATTTTTAAACCTACTGTTCTATTTAAACAACTGCCTGTTGGTTTTTGCAGAGGTTCTGCATGAACACAATTAAATGTTCTGGAATTCCCATTCTTCACAATGTTTTCCCTAATTTGTTAATATCCACATAGCTCTCTTTGAACAAACAGATCTCAAAAGAATTCTTCAAACGCTATTACTGATAAATTTTTCTGCTGGGTATATTAAGATTTAAAAATTGTAAAGCATCACAAAGAAACAATAAATTAGTGAGCAAATAAGCAAGACAAACAGAGGCCATATTAGGAAAGTATATATTAAAAAGCACCATGAGTGAAGCATTAATATCTATTATACATATTAATATCAGAGATTAATTAGAAATACCAAATTGCGCAAAAAAGGAAAGATATGTCAATAGATTCTTTAGAACAAACAAAATTGCTCAATTAACTTAGAAATACTGAGTAATTATAAAATACATATATTAGTGTGCACTTTCAAAAGGTTCTGCCTATCACATTTACAAATGTGAAAATATATCCTGTAATGTATAATACATTTTGAACATAATTAAAGGAATTTTTGAAAATTACTTTTGGACACTGTTTCAATTTTCTTTGTAAACTATGCAATTTGACCTATAATCTATACATTTATAAATCTATTTTAAGGATATTACTAAACCTGAAGAATTATAAGTACTTTCAAATCTATTTCTTTCTTCATGATCATACTGATGATAAATTGATACTGAAAATCTCAAAAGATAGAGGAAAAAATAACTCTAGAAAGTAAAATAACTATTTTTTTTTAAAAAAGGAAAATAGTATTAATGATGTTTTAATGATTGCAAGATTATACATATTTTCTTTTGTTATTGTCATTAAGTGCTTTTGAGTTGATTCTGATCCAGAATAGGGTTTCCAAGGAATGGCTGGTGGGTTTGAAAACCAAAACTTTCAGTTAACAGTCCAGTGCTTATCCTACAATACCACACCAGGGCTTCAAATTTTGATTTAGTGGTTATTAATACCCCCCCCTTTTTTTTTTCTTCCTTTTAATAACGTAAGTATTAGCTAAGCATATGACCACCCAATTAAAGACTGTATTAACTGATTTATTTTGCATTAAATAATTAACATGTGAACAATTTACATCAATAAGAAGTAAGCAGAAATAATCTGTGCAACATTGCAATAATTCCTTTAAAAGAAAATAATAATTCTTCAAGTCCACCACTCCACTGTAAGTTTGCCATACTGTGGTCACTTGCATGTTGCTGTGATTCTGGAAGATTTGCCACCGGTATTTTAAATAACAGCAGGGTCACTCATGGTAGACAGATTTCAGATGAACTTTCAGAATAAGATAGACTAAGAAGAATGAGAGATAGATTGTTTTCAAATATACAGTCACTGAAAGTCTTATGAATAGCAGTGTAATAATGTATATTGTTGTTGTTGTTGTTGTTTTAGGTGCCATCGAGTCGGTACCAATGTCTGATGATTTCTTCATTCTGTTGGGTCACCTCTCTTTGGAATGGGCACAAACATGGATCTCTTCAAATCAAGTCGGCCAGATAGTTGTCTTCCAAATTTCTTGATAGAGATGAGTGAGTGCCTCCTGTGCTGCCTCACTTTCTTGAAATATTTCAACTTATATTCCATCAGTTCCTGGTGCCTTTTGCTTTGCCAATTCCTTCAATGCTCTTTGGACTTTCTCCTTCAGTATCATTGGCTCTTTATCATATGCTACTTCTTGAAATGGTTGAACATTAAGCATCTCCTTTTGGTACAGTGACTCTGTATATTCATTCCATCTTCTCTTGATGATTTCTTCATCATTCAATAATTTTCCCAGAGAATTTTTCAATAACAAAAGTCAAGGCTTGCATTTTTTCTTCAGTTCCCCCAGCTTGAAAAATGCTGAGTGTGTTCTTCCTTTTTGGTTTTCTGATTCCAGATCTTTGCACATTTTGTTGTAATATTTGTCTTTATCTTCTTGAGCTGTATCAGATATGGAAACATGATGAAAAGCACCAGAAAATCATCATCTATTGTGCACTAAGAGGAGTACCTCAGATAGGAAGACATTGAAAATACAATTGAGGACAGCTGTCTCCTCAAGATAGAGCTGAGCATAATGATGTGAATAGAATAAAGCTTTCAGGTCCTCATTTTCTCGTGGACACAACTCAAAATGAAGAGACATAGCTGTAATCATCCATTAATAATCAGAACAGGGAATGTACAAATATGAATCTAGAAAAATTGGAGGTTGTCTAAAATGAAGTCGAAAGCATAACCATTAATAACCCAGGCATTAGTGAGCTAAAATCAACTAGCACTGGTCATTTTGAATCTGAAACCACATGGCTTACAATGCCAAAGGGACAAAAAGCTCTTTTAAAGATCTATCTTATTGTTGTCAGGACTGATTGTGAGGGATGGAAATCTAAAGGTGGAGATTTTGTAGCAAGGAGGGGAGTGATTAACTTTTCAGTCTAGGAGCAAAGGACCCTAGGACCATCAATGGAGAAAAGCGGAGAGCGGGATCCTACCCAGAGAAGCAGTGAGGCCCGAGATTGAGGCAGAGAAGACAGAGTCAAGAGATGGTGTGGCTGGGGTCTTGGGATCCGGAGATGGAAAGGGGCTGAGGACTGTGGTGGTGGGGTGCAGGCTTACAAGGTACACCCTTTGGTTGGGTGAGGATGCATGGATGGGATGGTAACTATGCCAATGAAACGATAGAGGATAGAATGAATGTAAAACTAATGTTCTCCCATGGAGACTATCACACAATTCACAATAAAACATTTATTTTTAAAAAAAAAAAAATCTATCTTCAAGTATAAAGTGTCTGTAGTAGGGTAATATCCATAAATCTACAAGGAAGACCAGCTGTACCACTATTATTCAAGTTTATATACGAAGCACTAAAGACAATGATGATCAAATTAAGAATTCTACCAAATTCTTCAGTCTAAGACTGATCATATATGCAATCAAGATGTATTGTCAATTACTGGTGATTGACACACAAAGGTTGGAAATGAAAAAGAAGGATCAGTAGTTGGACAACATCATTTTGGTGAAAGAAGTGGTGTTGGAGATCATATGCAAGAATTTTGAAAGACCAATGTCTTATTCGTTGCAAATGTCTTTTTGCTAATATAAAAGATGAATAAACCCAAGGACATCAACATATGGAACATGCAGAAATTAAATTGACTACATCTGTGAAAAAGATGGTAGAAACTCTATATATCATTAACAAAAACAAGGTGAGGGGTAGACTGTGGAACAGACTATCAATTACTCATATAGAAGTTCAGGCTGAAGCCGAAGAAAATTAAAACAAGTTAACAAGAGTCAAAATATGACAATGAACATATCCCATCTGAATTTAGAGATCATCCAAAGAAGACATTTGATGCATTAGAGACCAAAGACCAAAGACAAGAAGAGTTGTGGAACAACATCAAGAACATCACACAAGAAGAAAGTAAAGATCTTAAAGAAGACAAGAAAGAAGGAAAAAACCAAAAAGTCCATAATCAATTTTGAAACTTGCTCTCCAGCATAAAAATGCTAAAGCAAAGGGGAGAAAGGAGGAGGAAAAAGAGCTGAATGTAAAATTTCAAAAATCAGCTCGAGAAGACAAAGTCAAATTATATAATGAAATGTGCAAAGACCTGGAGTTAGTAATCCAAAAAGGAAGACCTTGCTCAAGCTGAGGGAACTGAAGAAAAATTCCTCCAGTGTAGAGATGGTAAAGCAAACAAGGAGGTAAAAGAGCTGATTAAAAAATTTCAAAAAGCAGCATGAGAAGACAAGATCTTGACTTTAAAAATCCAGAAGGAAAGAACATGCTCAGTATTTCTCAAGTTGAAAGAACTGAAGAAAAAAATCAAGCCTCCTCTTGCAGAATTAAAGAATTCTATGGGCAAAACAAAGACAGACTAGGAAGAAA
>NW_006408821.1:2601319-2607525 GCF_000296735.1 Chrysochloris asiatica
GGAGCGGAGGACCCTGGGACCATCAATGGAGAAGAACGAAGAGCGTAATTCTTCCCAGAGAGTCAGTGAGGCCTGGGATGGAGGCAGAGAAGACAACATCAAGAGATGTTGGGGTTGGGGGCTCCGGATCAGGAGATGGAAAGGGGCTGAGGTCTGTGGTGTGTGTGTGTGCAGGCTTACAGGGTACACCCCTTGGTTGGGTGGGGATGCATGGACAGGATGATAACTATGCCAACGAAATGATGGATGATGGAATGAATGTAAAGCTGATGTTCTTCCATGTAGATTATCACACAATTCACAATAAAATATTTAAAAAAAAAAAGGTAGTTTGTAAAAAACAAAGAGTAGCAAGGTGTTATATGAGAATTTTTTTGGATGCCTTCTCACATTTACTCTACAGCTCTAATCTTACACCTTTAGACTTCCTTTTGCTTTCCAAACTCCAAGAACTTTTAAAAGGAACATGATTTGAGTCCCTGAAGAAGCCCAAACTATCAATCTGATGTGGTGCAAATCAAAGAAGACAAATTTCTTCATAATAGAGTTGTTGTAGTTAGGTGTCTTTGAGTTGACTTTGACTCATAGCAAACCTATATATACAGCTTAACATTGTGCCATCCTCACAATTGTTGGAATGTTTCAGCCCATTGTTGCTGCCATTTTGTCAGTCCATCTCATTGGGGGTTGCCCTCTTCCTCATTGATACTTCACTTTACCAACATGGTGCCCTTTTTCAGAGACTGACCCTTCCTTACAACATAACCATAGTGTGATAGGCAAAGTTTTTCATGGCCATATCTAAGGAGTAATCCAGTCATATTTCTTGCAAAACAGTTTTGTTTCTTCTTCTGCAGACCATGGCATCAACGCCATAGTTAAAATGCATCAAGTTTTCTATGTTCGTCCTTATTTATTGTTCACCTTTTACATAATATGCATCATATGAGACAATTGAATGTACTTTAGCTTGGGTCAAGTGCACTTTAGTCTTCAAAGGGATATCTTTTGCAGCAGATTTGCCTAATGCAACGTGTCCTTTTATTTCTCCTTGCATGAATGTTTATTACAAATCTAAATAAAATGAAATTACTGAAAACTTCAATCTTTTCTGTGTTTATAATGATGCTAATTGGTTCATTTATTTATTATTTATCTTGTTAGGGCTTATTTAATGTATTTGTTGGTTCAGTTGTGAGGGTTTTAATTTTCTTCACATTAATGTACAATTCATACTGAAGGCTATAATCTAAGTATTTCATTATTGTTTCAAGTCTACTGTTCAGCAAGCAAGGTTGTATAATCTGTATATAGCAGGTGGTGATAAATCTATCTCCTATTCTGTTGCCACATTATTCTACATATAAGATTTGTTGTTTATAAGTGCCATTTAGTCAGTTCCAAACCATAGTGTCTATATGTAGGCTTTCCAAGCCTGTAAATCTTTGTGGATGCAATGAATGACTTATTCATTGCAAATATCTTATTTTTATAACAGCATAAAAGGAAACTGTACACATTTTCCCAACCAAACTGCATCTGTGGGAAGATACAATGGAAAAGCTCAATATTATCAACCAAAACAAGGTTAATAATATGTGGAACATATTATCCATTGCTCATATGTAAGTTCAGACTGAAGTTGAACAAAACTAAAACAAATCCACATTAGTCAAAATATGACATTGAATATGTCACAATTAAATTTAAAGACCATCTCAATTTGATGCATTAGACATTAATGACTAAAGAAAAGAAGAATTATGGGATGCCACCAAAAACATAGTACGGGAAGAACGGAAAAAGTCATTAAAAAGAAAGGAAAGAAAAAGACCAAAATTATGTTAGAAGGGGCTTTGAAACTGGCTTTCTAACGTAGAGATGTTAATGTTAAAGCAAATGGGAAAAAAAAAAAAAATGAGGAAGTCAAAGTGCTGGAAGGAAGATGTAAAAGAGCAGCATGAGAAGATAGTCAAGAATTGTAATGACATGTGCAAATACATGGAGTTAGAAAACCCTCCATTTAAGACAATCTTTGGTATGCTGTAATCTACCTTACTTCCTCACTAGCTGGATCTCTGTTCCTACATTTTTCCCTTCTTTGACATTCTTATTATTTTGTTCTTCGGTTGATCTCCCAGCTCTGTTGAGTTCATTGTTGTAATTTTGTTTTGTTCTGGACTCTGATATCCGTCACCTGAGTTTCAGGTGGTGTTGCCACACCTGTCAATCTCTTATTTTTGTCTGTTCTTGTTGGTTTTCAGTTCAAAGAACTCCCTTTAGGATGTTTTGCAGTGCTGGATTGGCTTTGACAAAATTTCTCAGCTTCTGTTTATCCTAGATTGTTTTGATTGCATCATTGTATTTGATTGACAGTTTTGTTGGATAGATGATTCTTGGTTGGCAGTTTTGTTTTGTTTTTTTCTTTTATGATTTTGTATATGTATCTCTATTGCCTGCTTTCCTGCATGGTTTCTGCCAAATATTCAGAGCTTAATCTGATTTGCTTGCCTTTATACGTAACATTTCTCTTTTCCCTAGCTGTTTTAGGATTCTCTCCTTGTCTTTGATTTTGGAGAGCTTGATGATTATATGTCTTGTTGATTTTCTTTTGGGGTTTATCCTTCCTGGGTTACATTAAGCTTCTTGAATATTCATCTTCTCGTCTTTCAAGATGTTAGGGAAATTTTCTTCCAGAAGCTCTTTCACTATCTCCTCTGTAGATTTGTCTGATTCTTCCTGTTCTAGAATGGCAATATTTCTTAAGTTGTTCCTCTTTATGTTATCCAGCATGAATCTTAGACTCTCTTCAGATTTTTTTAAATCCTTTTTTCTGCTTGCCTTCTATCTTAGCAGTACTGTGAGATTTGTATTCCAGTTTGCTAATTCTGGCTTCCATCTCTTCTATTCTGCTACTTTCCCCTTTCAGTGTAATTTTCATTTATGATATTTTATTATTAGTCATCTGGTCCTCTTTTTACAGATTTTGAATTGTTTCCAAAGTTGTATTGATCTTGTTTGATTGTTCTTCTTGTACTTTCCTGACTTGTACCTTGTTTCCTCCACTCCTTTTTGGAATATTTGAATTTTTTTCCGTATCATTCTTCTGAATTTCTTCTGAGACAAACTCAAAACCTGCTCTTCCTCTTGTGGGTAGCCTTTATTTGTTTACAGCGCATTTGTCTCAGTTACTCTTTTCTGTTTTTGGACATGTTTTGAGATCATTTTTTTGCATTTGAGATCTTTTGTTTGTCATTTCTAGTAGTTAAATGGGTATTTTAATGCTTGAATGGATGTTTGTTTCTATGTTATTAAGCTTACTGTTTGTCTCCTGTTGGATATGATCAGGAGATAGACTTCCCTTTTTGCATGTAATATTTAGCAGCTGTTATTGGCTCTTGTTTCAGTGGTGGAACATTATAGGGTGTGCTTGCAACTTAGCTGTATGGCCATGGTTGCTGACTCTTATTGGGTAACGTAGGGAGAAAAAGCTCCCACCTCCAGGAAAAATATGTGATCAAAATACGCAAAAGCAGGAGCAATATAAAAGTAGAGACAAGAACCTCCACTTTGAAACAAAAATAAAACTGTGGCCGATTGTCTAGTTGCCTTGCTATACAGGCAGTGTGTGTGTACCGTAGAAGCCTCCAGTAGTGGGTGGACGTGTCCACATGCTCAGGCCCCTCCTTTAGTGACTACCATGGAGGTGTGCAGATAGACATTGAGAAGTTAATGGGAGAAAGAGTGTTTAATATTTTTGTCTCTGAAGGTCAGTTAAGCATCTGCATATGCACAGCATAATTCTTGAAATTGTTGCGTCTTTTTATGTTGGTGTTTTATAGATTGTTTATATGGTTTTTCTATAAGGCCAAACCTGCTTTTATTCTTGCTGGGTAGGCAGGGGTTCATGGTCCCACGCAAGTTAACTTTAGGGCTAGGATTTACAAGTAGAAGTCAAAAACAGCAGCCAAAGAATTTGCCTTTGGGCAAATGGGGCTCTTTTTCTCTGAGTCATGATAAAGTTGTGGTCTCAAAACTGGACTTTTTTGGGTGTACGCACCCACCCACCTTAAGGCATCTCAGCTGGGCAAAGAATGTGCGACAGGGGCATGGAAGAAAAAAATGTGTAGAATCCCCCACACCTCCTTTTCCAAATATCACTGCACTGCTTTTAGCGCTGGTTCCCTGTGCTTGTCTGGCTGTATCCCTAACCTCTGACTTCTGCCCTGGTGGGATGGCTGCAGAGGGAGTCTCATGTCTTGATCGATTTCTAAAAGGCAGTGGTTTCCTTTATACTGTGATTTTTCCACCTGCAGGTATGGGAAACTGATGTCCTGACCCTTTTGCTAGATCCAGAGATCTGGTGCAGTTTTCTGAGAACTGTTTCTCTGGGTTTCAGCCCCTCCCCCACGGAGCCTGCCCTACCTGACTCTGCTCTGCTGCTGCCAAACAGAAAGACTCCGTTTAATCAATTTTTCTGCACTTTTTTCAGCTATGCCACTTGATTAATCTTCCTTCAAAGAATTAACATGTTTTGCCTCATATCAAATATTGTATATTATTGTTGTTAAGTGCTGTTGAGTCAGTTCCAACTCATAGCAACCCTGTGTAAAGTTACCAAGTCTTAAAATCTTCTCAAGAGTAGAAAGCCTCTTTTTTCTCTGTCATAGTAACTGGAGGATTTGAACCATGCACCTTGTAGTTTGCAACCCAGTTGTTACCATTTGGAGCCACTATGCTCCAAAATGAATAAACACACACACACACACACAGATATATATATATATATACTGTGATTTTAAGTGTGGTTGAGTTGATTATGATTCATTGTTGCTGTTGTTAGTTGCCATCAAGTCAATACTGACTCACAGAGACCCTATGCACACCACAAGGAAACACTGCCCGGTCCTTGGTCAACCTCACAATTGTAGCCATGCTAGAGCCCATTCATGCAACTACTTTGCAATCCATCTTACTGGGGGGTCTTCCTTTTTACTGTGACCCTCCAAATTATCAAACATGATATCCTTCTCCAGAGACTGGTCCCTCTTCACAATATGTCCAAAGTATGAAAGATGAAGTCTGGCCATCCTGGCCTCCAAGTAGCACTGTGGCTGTACTTCTTCCAACACAGATTTGTTGGTTCTTTTGGCAGCCCATGGTACTTTCAATTTTCTGCTCCAACACCATAACTCAAAAACATTAATTCTTCTAAGATCTTCCTTATTGACTGTCCAGCTTTCACATGCATATGAAGTTATTGAAAGTACCATGGCTTGGGTCAGGTGCACCTTAGTCCTCAAGCTGACATCTTTGCTCTTCAACACTTTAAAAAGGTCTTGTGCACCAGATTTGCCTAATGCAGTATGTTGTTTGATTTTATGACTTTTGTTTCCATGAGTGCTGATGGTTGATCCAAGAAGAATGAAGTCCTTGAAAACTTCAATATTTTATTCATTGATAAGAATGTTGTCTATTGGTCCAGTGGTGAGGATTTTTGTTTTCTTTACATTGAGATACAATCCATAATGAAGGCTGTGGTCTTTGATCTCTATCAGTATTTTAAATCCTCTTCACTTTCATCGAGTAAGGTTGTATAGTCTGCATATCACAGGTTGTTAATGAGATTTCCTCCAATCCTGATTCCACATTTTTCTTCATATAACCCAGCTTCTCAGATTATTTCCCCATTATACAGGTTGAATAATTATGGTGAAATAATACAACCCTGTTCCACACCTTTCTTATTTTTAAATTATTTAGTGTTCCCATGTTCAGTTCAAACAAGTGACTCTTGGTCAATGTTCTGATTCCTCGTGAAAACAAATAATATCATAAATGGAGTCCTTTGGCCTGATAGCCAACAACAACAGCATCACCCAGAACTCATATTGTCAGATGGAAGAGTCCAGAACAGAACAAAACTCTGAGAATCAATTCAGAGGATCTTTCAGGTCAGTTTATGAAAAATACAATTACAATGCAAAAGAAGGTGAAAACATAGGAACAGAGATACAGGTGTTGAGAAGTCCACCACTGTTTTAAATAGACTCCTTTAAATGGAGGGAAAAGTTAATAGAATATAGAGTAACCACAAAGAAAATTAATGCTTCACAAAATACCAAGAAAATGAAAATCTAAGAAGAACATGGAAACTTTAAAATTATTAAAAAACTGACAAGAAAGAACAAAAAAATATGAACTCA
>NW_006408821.1:2608249-2610050 GCF_000296735.1 Chrysochloris asiatica
AAACACAAATACTGTTAACCAAAATCAATCAATCAATCAATAAAATGTGAATTCACAAAGTTCCTAGAAAGAAATGAGAATGAAAACAAACCAAACCAAAATCTTTAAGACACAGCAAAAGCAGTGCTGAGAGGACAATGTATTGCAATAAATACACCCAAGAAAGAACCAAAATCAACACATTAACACAACATCTTTAACTTCTAGAAACAGACCAGCAAAGTAAATCTACAGCCAGCAGAAGACAAAAAATAATAAAGATTTGTTGTTGTTGTTGTGTGTCATTGAAATAAGCAATATAGAAATCAGAAAAACTATAGAAAGAATCAGGACAAGGAGTTGATTCTTTGAAAGAATTAATAAAATTGACAAACCATTGGCAGTCCTAACAAAAGAAAAAGAGACAAATAACACATATAAGAAATAACTTCGGTGATGTCACAACAGAACAAATAGAAATAAAAAGGATAGTAACAGAATATTAAGAAGATTTTTACTCCAACAAATTTGAAATTCTAGAGGCGATGCATACATGTTTACAAAAGCACAACCTACATAAACTTTCACTGAGTGAAGTAGAAAAAATGAACAGACCTATAACAAAAGAAGGAATTGATCAGGTTATCAAAAAACACCCAACCAAAAAAAGTCCAGGTCCAGATGGCTTCACTGGGGACTTTTACCAAACATTCAGGAAAGAGTTGTCACCAATTCTACTCAAATTTTTCCAGAATATAGAAGAGGATGAAAAGCTTCCTAATATTTTTTATGAAGGAAGCATAACCCTCATACCAAAACCAGGAAAGGACGTCACTCAGGAAAAAAATCATAGGCAAATATCAGTCATGAATATAAATGCAAAAATTCTGAACAAAACCCTAGCCAACAGAATCCAACAGCACATTAAAACAATAATGTATCATGACCAAGTGGAATTCATATCAGGGATGCAAGGATGTTTCAACATTAGAAAAACAATCAGTGTAAACCACCATATAAATAAGAAAATTAAAAGAACCACATGATCATATCGATTGATACAGAAAAGGCATTTCACAAAATCCAACAACGATTCCTGGTAAAAACACTCAACAAAATAGGAATTGAAGAGAAACTCATCAATATAATTAAGAACATATATAAAAAACCAGATAGTTGTCTTCCAAATTTCTTGGCAGAGATGACTGAATGCCTCTTGTACCACTTCACTTTCGTGAAATATTTCAATTTTTATTCCATCAATTTCTGGTGCCTTGTTCTTTGCCAATTCCTTCAATGCACTTTGGACTTCCTCCTTGAGTATCATTGGCTTTTGTTCATATAGTACCACTTGAAATGGTTGAATATTAACCATTTCCTTTTGGTACACTGACTCTGTGTATTTCTTTGATCTTTTCTTGATGCATTCTGCATCATTCAAAAATTTGCCCAGAGAATCTTTCAATAATGAAAGTCGAGGCTTCAATTTTTTCTTCAGTTCCCCCAGCTTGAGAAATGCTGACCATGTTCTTCCTCTTTGAAAGACAACTATTTGGCCAACTGATTGGAAGAGATCCATATTTGTGCCCATTCCAAAGAGAGGTGACTCAACAGAATGTGGAAATCATCGGACAATATTTTTGATATCTCAAGCAAGTAAAGTTTTACTAAAGGTAATACAGAAACGGCTACAATCATACATTGACAGAGAACTTCCAGAGCTTTAAGCTGGATTCAGAAGATGCCGTAGAATGAGAGATATCATTGCTGATGTCTGATGGATCTTGGTTGAAAGCAGAGAATATCAGAAAGATGTTTACCT
>NW_006408821.1:2610988-2639969 GCF_000296735.1 Chrysochloris asiatica
CCCGATGAGATGGATCGGCTAGGTGGCATCATTGATGGCATCAAGTGTGGCAGCAGTAGTTAGGTTGGCCCAGGATCGGACGTTGTCCGACTTGATGGCACCTGACAACAACAACAACATGCAAAATCAAAGCCAACATCACTTTCAATAGAGAGAAACTGAAAACCTTCCTGTTACAAACAGGTACCAAACACACATGTCCTCTATCACCATTCTAATTCAATATAGTTTGGAAGTCTTTCCCAGAGCTATGAGATAAGAAAGTGAAATTAAAGCATCAGAATTGGTAAACAGGAAGTAAATCTTTCTCAATTTGCAGAAGATAAGATCCTATACATAAATCACCACAAAGTCTCAACAAAACACACACACACACACAAAACAAACAAACAAACAAACAAACAAACAAACAAACAAAAAAACCAACTGGAACTCATTGGAAGATTCAGCAAAGTGGCATGGAACAAGATCAACATACAAAAATCAGTTGGATTCCTCTATTACTATTCCTTTGTACTAATAATAGCAATGTTGAAAAGGAAATTAGGAAAGCAATACCATTTACAATAGCCACCAAAATGATGAAATTTTTAGGAATAAATGCAACCAGAGAAACAAAGGACCTAAACAAAGAAAACTACAAAACACTATTACAAGAAACCAAAAGAATTTAAAAAATGAAAGAATATACTATGCTCCTGGATAGGAAGAGTTAACATTGTGAAAATGTCAATACTATCCAAAGCAATCTACAAATGTAACACAATACCAATCCAGATTCTAACAACATTCTTTAGAGAGAGGGAAAATAAAACCATAAACTTAATATGGAAAGGAAAGAGAACCAGAATAACCAAAGCACTGCTTAAGAAGAAGAACAAAGTTGGAAACCTATCATTCCATGATTTCAAAATATACTACATGGCTGCACTGGTCAAAACAGCCTGGCACTGGTACAATGAAAGAAACATAAATCAATGGAACAGAACTGAGAATCCAGAAATTATCCTATCCACATACAACCAACTGATCTTTGACAAAGGGCCAAAGTACACGGAATGGAGAAGAGATAGTCTCTTCAACAGATGGTGCTGACAGAATGGGCATCAACACGCAAGACTGAAACAATACCTTTATGTCACACCATATACAAAAACCAACTCTGCATGGATTAAAGTCCTCATGTGAATCCCAGAATTATAAAGATCATCAATGAAGACAGGGGACAAATTTAAGGGTTCTGATATAGGGTGCACACAGACCACCAAAGATTGCAAACATTACACAAACAAAAGAAGAAAAAAATAGATGTTTAGGACATTTTAAAAATTAGAAACTTGTGCACCAAGGATTTCACCAAAAGAATAAAAAGGGAGACCACAGAATGGGAAAATATCTTTTGCAATGACATATCAGACAAGAGATTAATTTCTAAAATCTATAGAAAACTAAAACACTTCTACAAGTAAAAGGCAAGTAATTAAAAAAAAAAAAAAAAAGCAGGCACACAGCATGAACAGACACTTCAAAAAGAAAGATATTCGGTCAGCCAACAAATATACGAAGAAATGTTCATGATCATTAGCCATTGTTGTTGTGAAGTGCTGTCGAGTCTGTTCTGACCCATAGTGACCCTGTATAGGATTTTCGAGGAGCATCTGGTGAGCTTGAACCACCAACCTTACAGTTTAAATGGCTTTGCAGTCTGGCGTATTAACCCACAGTGCCATTAGCCTTTAGAGAGATGAAAATAAAAACTCCTGTGAGGTATCATCTAACATGAACAATAACAACAAAGTTCAAAAAAGCAGGGGACAATAAATGCTTTACTTTGGAGAGACTGGGGCCCTCCTACACTGCTGGTGGGAATGAAGAATGGTCCAACCACTCTGGAAAACAGTATGGTACTTCCTAAGAAAGTTGGACATAGAAATACCTTATTCAGCAATTTCTCTACTTTGTATATACCCACAGGAAATACACCACCACTCCTCTGTCAGTTTGCCATATTGTGGTGGCTTGTAAATTTCTATGATTCTGGAAGCTATGCCACCGGTTTAAATATCAACCCGTGGTGGACAGGTTTCAGATGAGCATTCAGACAAAAACAGATTAGGAAGAAGGAGTGAAAAACTACTTTTGAATATCTACTAACTGAAAACTTTATGAATAGCAGAGAAATAGTATCAGATGTAGTGCCAGAGAATGAGCCCCTCAGGTTTGAAGGCACTCAAAATGTGACTGGGCAAGAGCTGCGTCCTCAAAGTACAGTTGACCATGATGATGCAAATGGAGTTAAGGCCATGAGACTAAAGCCCACAGGTCCTTCATTTGCTAATAGGGCACAATCCAAAATGAAGAGAAACAGCTGTAAACATCCATTAATAATTGGAACATAGAATGTATGAAGTATGAATCTAGGAAAATTAGAAATTGCAAAAATTGAAATGGAATGAATAAATATTAATATGGTAGTCATTAGTGAGCTGAAATGGACTGGTATTAGCCATTTTGAATCTGACAACCACATGGTTTACTATACCAGGAATGAAAAATTGAAGAGGAATGATGTTGTATTCATTGTCAAAAAGAGCATATCCACATCACTCATGAAGTAGAACACTGTCTGTGATAGGTTAATATGCACGTGCCTGGTAGCGTAGTGGTTACGAATCGGGCTGCGAACCTTAAGGTCAGTGGTTCAAAACTACCAGCCGCTCCGCGGGAGAAAGATGAGGCTTTCTACTCCCGTAAAGATTTACACCCTCGGAAACCCCTGCACAGGGTCGCTATGGGTCGGACCCGACTCGATGGCACTTAACAACAACAACAACAGGGAAAACCAGTTAATACCACTATTATTCTTATCAATGGAGAAAGGATTGAAGTTGTCAAGGACTTCATTCTTCTTGGATCAACTATCAACACTCGCGGAAGTAGCAGTCAAGAGATCAGACGACGTATTGCACTGGGCAAATCTGCTGCACAGGAACTTTTTAAAGTATTGAAGAGCAGAGATGTCAGCTTGAGGACTAGGGTGCGCCTGACCCAGGCCATTGTGTTTTCAATAGCCTCATATGGATGTGAAAGCTGGACAGTGAATAAAGAGGATCGTAGAAGAATTGATGCCTTTGAGTTGTGGTGTTGGAGGAGAATACTGAGGGTGCCATGGACTGCCAAAAGAACCAATAGATCTGTTTTGGAAGAAGTGCAGCCAGAGTGCTCCTTGGAGGCCAGGATGGCTAAGCTTCGTCTCTCCTACTTTGGACATGTAGTCCGGAGGAAACAATAGTTGGAGAAGGATGTCATGCTGGGTAGGGTGGAGGGTCAGAGAAAAAGAGGAAGACCTCCAACGAGATGGATTGGCCAGGTGGCATCATTGATGGACTCGGGGGTGGCAGCGGTGGTGAGGTTGGCCCAGGATCGAGCATTGTTTCGTTCTGCTGTGCATGGGGTCGCTATGAGTCAGTTCCGACTCGATGGCACCTGACAACAACAACAACCACTATTATTCAAATGTATGCACCGACCACTAAGGTGATTGGTGAAGGATTAGTAAGGATGAAATAGAATTTTACCAAGTTCTTCTATCTGAAATTGCTCAAATATCTAATCAAGATGTACTGATGATTACTGGTTATTGGAATGCAAAGCTTGGGAGCAAAGAGGAAGGATCAGCAGTTAGAAAATATGGCCTTGAACATAGAAATGATGCTCGAGATCGCATGATAGAATTCTGCAAAATCAATGATTTATTCATTTCAAATACCTTCTTTAGAGAGCATAAAAGATGACTACATACATGGACCTTGCCAGATGGAATACAATAAATCAAATTGAACTACATCCTAGGAAAGAGACAATAGAAAGGCTGCATATCATCAGTCAAAACAAAGGCAGGGAGAAATTGTGGAACAGACCATCAATTGCTCAGATGCAAATTCAAACTGAAGCTGAAGAAAATGAAAACAAGTCCACGGGAGCCAAAGTATAACCTTGAATATATCCCACCTGAATTTAGAGATCATCTGAAGAACAGAGGTGATACATTAAACACCAAAGACTGGAGACCAGAAGAATTGTGGAATTACACCAAGAACATCATATATGAAGAAATAAAAAAGTCATTAAGAAGAAAAGAAAGAAGGAAAAGGTCCAAATGAATGTCAGAAGAGACACTGAAACTTGCGCTCCAGCATTGTTGTTGTTGTTGTTGTTGCCGTGGAGTCGCTTCTGACTCATGGCGACCCTGTACAGGGTTTCCGAGGCTGTAAATCTTTACAGGAGCAGAAAGCCTCATCTTTCTCCCGCGGAAAAGCTGGTAGTTTCGAACTGCTGACCTTGCGGTTCACAGCCCAAGTCGTAACCACTAAGCTACCAGAGCTCCTTACTAAAACAATTGGAAGAAATGAGGAGGTACAAGAACTGAACAGAAAATTTCAACGGTCAACTTGAGAAGACAAAGTCAAATATTACAACAAAATGTGCAAAGATCTGGAATCAGAAAACCAAAAAGGAAGAACAAGATCAGGATTTCTCAAGCTGGGGGAACTAAAGAAAAAAATTCAGGCCTCAACTTTTGCTATTGAAGGATTCTCTGGGCAAATTATTGAATGATGCAGAAAGCATCAAAAGAAGATGGGAGTAACACAGAGAGTCACTGTACCAAAAGGAAATGGTTGATGTTCAACCATTTCAAGAGGTAGTATATGACAAATAGCCAACGATCCTAAAGGAGGAAGTTCAAGGTGCATTGAAGGAACTGGCAAAGAACAAGGCACCAGAATTGATGGAATAAAAAATTGAAAGTTTTCATGAAAGTGAGGTGGCACTGGAGGCACTCACTCATTTATGTCAAGAAATTTGAAAGACAACTACTTCACCCACTGATTGGAAGAGATCATATTTATGACCATTCCAAAGACAGATGACCCAACAGAATGTGGAAATCATTGGACAATATCTTTGGTATCCCATGCAAGTAAAGTTTTACTAAAGGTAATACAGAAACAGTTGAAACCATACATTGACAGAGAATTTCCAAAGGTACAAGCCAGATTCAGAAAAGGCTGTGGAATGAGGAATATCATTGTTAATATCTGAAGGATCTTGACTGAAAGCAGAAAATATCAGAAAAATGCTTATTTATGCTTTATTGACTACACAAAGGTTTTTGATTGTGTGGATCATGACAAGCTATAGAGAACATTGCATAGTTTGAATATACCAGAACACTTAATTGTGCTCATGAGGAATCTGTACATGAACCAAGAGGCAGTCATTCTAAAAGAACATGGAAAAACTGAATGGTGTGAAATTAAGAAAGGTTTGTGACAGGAATATGTTCTTCCATCATACTTATTCAACTTGAATGCTGAGCAAATAATATAAGAAGCTGGGTTATATGAAGAATATGTGGCATCAGGACTGGAGGAAGACTCATTAACAACTTGCAATATGCAGAAGAAACAACCTTGCTTGCTGAAAGTGAAGAAGGCTTAAAATACTCACTGATGAAGACCAAAGACCACATCCTTTGCTGTGGATTGCATCTCAATGTAAAGAAAACAAGAATCCTCACTCCTGGACTGATAAAGAACATTCTTATCAGTGGAGAATAGATTGAAGTTGTCAAGGATTTCGTCCTTCTTGGATCAACTATCAACAACATTCATGGAAGATACAGTCAAGCAATCAAATGACATATTGCATTAGACAAATCTGCTGCACAAGACCTTTTTAAAGTGTTGAAGAGCTAAGATGTCAGCTTGAAGACTAAGGTGTGCCTGACCCAAGCCATGGTATTTTCAATAACCTCATATGCATGTGAAAGCTGAACAGTGAATAAGGAAGACTGTAAAATAATTGATGCTTTTGAGTTATGGTGTTGGAGGACAATATTGAAAGTCCCATGGGCTTCCAAAAGAATCAACAGATCTGTGTTGGAAGAAATTCAGCCAGAGTGCTTCTTGGAGGCAAGAATGGTCAAACTTTGTTTCTCATATATGGGACATGTTGTCAGGAGGGACTAATCGGTTTTGAAGGACATCATGTTTGATAAGATTGAGGGTCAGAGAAAAAGAGGAAAACCCTCAGCAAAATGGATTGGCAAAGTGGCAGCATCAATGAGCTCAAGCATGGCAACAATTGTGTGTTTTCCCCAGGATTGGGCTGTGTTTTGTTCTGTTGTGCATAGGGTCTCTATGAGTCGGTACTGATTCGATTGAACCTAACAACAACACAACAGAAAACACGAGCCATAGCACAAGTAGATATATGCACACCAATGAGCACAAATAGATATATGCACACCAATATTTATAGCTGCACTAATCACAAAAGCAAAAAGATGGAGATAACCTAAGTGCCTACCAATGGGAGAATGGATAAACAAACTGTGGTACATACACACAATGAAATATTATGCTACCTTGAAAAATAACAAGGAAGCTGAAAGCCTCTACATTACATGGATGAACCTTGAGGACATAACGCTGAGTGAAATTTGTCAGTCACAAAATACAAATATTACATATGACCATTATTGTAAAAGCTTAAAAATATATACCCATACTAAAAAGGTTGGGGGGATCCTTTGTTGGTTACCCATGGTGCTGGGGTGAGGATGTTTGGGGAAGGTAGAGGGAGGTGGTGGTAGAGCACAGGGTAGAGGGCAGACACATCAGTGTTTGGGCATTGGGGAGGGCAATACACAAGAAGGTGGAAGAAAAAGGTAGATAGAAAAAAAAAACACCGAGACAGGTTTGCATTGGCTAAATAGCAACAGAGGTAAATAGTGATACATGTTCAACCTTGGAACAACAGGGATTGAGATCTAGTCTGAAGAGGGGAAATAATACTAAGATGCTTGATTGTCATGAATATCGGTTTCCTTTGCCTACTGTTGTAAAATAGACTATTGTGTGAGACAGAAAGGAATGTTGGGAAACATGATTACAAAAAGCTTGTAAGCCCATCTTCAGCCTATAACTGATTGGAATACCTAAAAGGAGTTCTACAACTTGCTCAGTGAAATAGGCCTCTTGCGGCATCTTTGTAGTATATAGGAGCTTAAGTCAAATTCTGAGATATATTCAGAACTTTGTTGTTGTTGTGAAAGTTTACCTGGGAGAACGTTAGCTTTACATTCATTGTATCATATTTTGTTTCATTGTAATGATGAAAATCCCCTCCAGGCAGCATCAAACAAGCAAAGGATACACCCTGCAAATCTGCCTTCCAGATGCCAGCACACAGCCCCTCTACCTCCCTGAGTCCCTAGTCCCCAGACACTCCATCTTTCCACATCATCATCTCTACTTCCATCTCTGACATCACTGCTGCTCTGGGTAGTGTCTCCCACTCTGCTCCTCTCCCTTGATGTTTCCAGGGACCTCCTCTCCTAGACTGTGAAGTTAGCCAATCCCCTCCTTTTGTTACAAAACATCTACTTTTAAGTTTTCAACCCTCACAGTCAGTCCTGATAGCAATAATTCACTAGTGTACCACAAGAATCTTATCCCTATCTCCTTTTATCAGCCCCATCCAGGTAGATTGGAAATCATTCAGTGAAGATTTTACCTTCCCCCGTATGCTCTAGAACTAGGCTCCCTCTTGAAAGCTTATAAGTCAGCACTTCTTGCCTTTGTAGAGCCCCCTCCCCCTTTTTAGGTTGTTGTTGTTGTTGTTGTTGTTAAGTGCCTTCGAGTCGGAGCCGACCCATAGTGACCCTGTACAGGGTTTCCGAGGGTGTAAATCCTTACGGGAGTAGAAAGCCTCATCTTTCTCCCACGGAGCGGCTGGTAGTTTTGAACCACTGACCTTAAGGTTCGCAGCCTGATTCGTAACCACTACGCTACCAGAGACACTGCCTAAGTTGCCCATCTCTGTCAACTCTGCATACCCAGGGGGTGGGAATGATCCTCACTGTAAAAATTTGTTCCCTCTTTTGAGCTACTACATCCATAAGTATAGGTCAAGACCTTTTGTGGTGGGGCATTCCCACTAGAAAGGACAAGCAGACCAGACTAGAACAGCTAGAGCAATAGAAGGTACATTTTCAAAGAAAGATCATAAGGAAAAACCTAAAAGAAAAATGGCAGTCTGATTTGCTACTACAAGAATAAGCAAAGCAAGTTGTTCGCTGGGAAGCCATCAAGGCAAGTAATAAAGTCTCTTCAGGACAAATCCCCCTCTAGTACGGAAACTCAAAGAGAACACATGTGTAGGCATGTAAGGTTGCTGGTGACCACATTGGTCGACTTGTGAGTGGAAGTGGGGGAAAGGCAGAAATGAAGAAATGGGCTGAGTTCAACCATATTTCATAGATTGCCATTGACCTGGAGATGAGAGAGAAGAGGAAGGCCTGGTTGGTTCAAAGTGTTGTGAGATGTGGGGACATCTGAGCCTATGAAGTAGGACATAACCATGGAGGGCTAGAGCTAAGAGTGAAACATCCAGCTGTTATGAAGTGAAATGAGACTCTCTATAATACCCAGACTGGCAGGTAGTAACAATTTTGACCTAGCTTAATGGCTTGACAATCAGAACTCGACTAGAGGACAAAAAACAAAACAAACAAACATTTTTTTTTTTTTTTAAATAATGAAAATGAGTGTAAATTGCTACAATTTGATGAACTTGACATATACTCATGGATGTAGTAGCTCAATATACCAACAGAGAGGGAAAAAGTCTTCACAACAAGTATCAATGCTATCCCCTCTGTATACAGTGTAGATAGGGATGGGCAACTTAGACATTGGCTACCTCAAATGAGAGGCAATAAAGGCATGAAGTGACTGGCTTACAAGTTTTCAAGAGGGAGTTTTGTTTAAGAGTGTGCAGGGGAAGATAGAATTCCCATCAAATAATTTTCATCTTGTCTAGATGGGTCTGGTTAAAATAGATGGGGATAAGATTCTTATGATTCAATAGTGAATAATTGTTATCATGATATATTGTGACTGTCATGATTATAAAGGTATAAATTTTGTAGCAAAAATGGGGGAGTAGTCAATCTTACATTCCAGGAATAGAATGCTCTAGGAACATCAAGTGGGAAGAGCACATGAGGAATGCAGGACCCTGTCTAGAGAAGCAGCAATACCAGAGATGCAGGCAGAGGTGGGATATCAAGAGAGGGACCAGCTGAGGACTCTAGAGTCATGGAAAGAGAGGGATTGTGTCCTGGCAGCCAGGAGATAGGTTTGCAAGATGTGCCCTTTGGTGGTTTAAATTATTATATATGCCTGAGTGTTTAACAACAACAAAAATAAAAAGAGCTAAAATGAATAGAGAGAAGTTTGTTAACTTATGGTATGTGGATGGGATTAAAAATCATTGTAATGAAACAAAGTATATGATTTTTTGAATGTCAAATTGGTAATCTGCCCTGTAAACTTTCACTCAAATCACAATAAAAACTTTTTAAAAAAGTATGTGAGAAGTCTCACATTTCTCACTTATAAAGAACATTCTGGCTGTACTACTTCCAAAACAATTTTTTTTTTCCTTATGGCAGTCCATGGTGTATTCAATATTTCTTTGTCAGCATCATAATTCAAATGCACCAATTCTTCTACAGTCTTCCTTATTTATTATCCAGCTTTAATATGCATGGAAGGTGACTGAAAATACTATAGCTCAGATCAGACACTACTTAATTTTCAAAGAGACATATTTGCTCTTTATTAATACTCTGTAAATGGCATTTTGCAGCAGTTTTGAGATATTCATTTTGAGAAAATTGAGTTTTAGGATTATGGTGTCTGGTGAGTCTTAAATCCACAGGTCGAGTGACAGGATAAAAATTTTTGCAATCTTGTTTCCCAAGCCCATAGTTCAGAGGGTGAGAAAGAGAGGAGTTGTGATAGAATGTCTGTCTATCGATACTATAAAGACTGAATGTTCTCCTGAAACAACCTGTTGCTTGTTATTAACAAGCTTTTTGCAAAAAAACATTTTATTATCAAATGATTAGATGGTGTTTACTCATATTATGAAAGATACCTATACTTAAATCTAACCTATAACTGCTACCATTCCCTTCTCAGAAACTCTATACAGACTTGCTATGAGTTAGAATCAACTCAACAGCACTTAACCATAACCAGCAACATCTAACTGATACTAGATGGAATTTATATGAAAACAGGGAATACAAAAAAGATCTTTAGCTGTGCTTTATTGCCTATAAAAAAAGAGTCAACTGTGTGGATCACAAAAAAGAAAACATTGCTAAGAATGTGGATTTCTGAATAATATATTGTGCTCATAAAGAATCTATTAATAGACCAAGGCATCATTTGAGCAGAATAAATGGACACTGAATGGTTCAATGTCATAAAAGGTGTACATCAGGATTCTATCTTTTCACTGCACCCACTCAATCTATATGCTTAGTAAACAATCCAAGAAGTTGGACTGCATGAAGAACATGGCATCAAGATTAAAGGAAGATTCATCAACAACCTGTGATATACAAATGAAAAAATTTTGCTTGAGAAACTTTGAAATACATACTGATGAAGATCAGACTACAGCTTTCAGTATATATCATTTTCTTTACATTTCAATGTAAAGAAAACAGAGATATTCACAATTGGACCAATAAATATCTTCATGATAAATGGAGAAAAGTTTGAATTTGTCAAAGACATCTTTTTGTTTAAATCTACAATTAATGGCTTATCATAGCTGCAGTTAAGTAATCAAATGATGCATTGTATTTGGCTAATCTGATGCAGAAGACCTCTTTAAAGTGTTTAAGAGATAAAATGTCACTTCAAAAATAACATGCACCTGACTCAAGCCATAATATTTTAAATCATGTCTTAGGTATGTGAAAATTGGATAATTAATAAGAAAGATTGGATAAAAATCAATCCATTTGTATTATGGTTTTTGCAAAGAATATTGAAAGTATATGGACTGTCAGAAGAACAAAGAAATCTTTCATAGAAGGTGTCCAGTCAGAACACTCCTTAGAAATGAAGATGTTGAGACTCCATCTCTTGTATTTTGGACAATGTTGTCATTAAGGACTAGTCCCTGAAGATGAACATCATGCTTGATAATGTGGAGGGTCACCAAAAAAGAGGAAGACACTCGTTGAAATGGATTCACACAATTGTAACAATAGACTCAAGTATAAGAATAATTGTAAGATAATGTAGGATCTGCAGAGTTTTGTTCTATTGTGCATAGTCACTAAGAGTTGGAATCAACTCAAAGGCACTGAACAACAACAAGTAACATCTACACAAATGTTTGACTAAACAACTGGGCAACATCCTAGTCAAGTTGACATATAAAATTAACTATCAAAATGCCCATGCCCATTGAGGGTATTGTAATTGTTACAATGAAACAAAATACAATAGGCTGTGTGTAAAACTGATGTTCTCACATGTAAATGTAAACTATCACTCAATTCACAATAAAAGCTTAAAAAATGCAAATGTCAATTGGAATAAAATTAGTCACTGTTGTCTCTTTCACTATCTTTTATTTATAATAAAAAATAAGAATGTCCTCCAGAAAATAGTCAGCAGATGTTTTTACCTATAAGTTTATTTTCATGCCAATGATCAAAATGCCATAGCTAAACTGTGTTGCTAACAAGATAAAGGGGAGATCAATGGAAATCGTCCAACCAGCTGGCCACACACATAGTTGCTTTATAAATTTCTTAGCATAGATTAGTGAGCACTTTCAGCTCTATATCAAGTTATTGGAACATTTCAATTTTCTATCCTGTCAATTATTGAAGCCTTGCTTTTCAATAATGCCTTCAGTGCAGTTTTGACATTTTCCTTCAATACCATCAGTTCTTGAACATATGCTACCTCTTGAAGTGGTTGATTGTCAACAAACTATTTTCAGGAAGTTACTCTGTGTATTTCTATCATGTTTCCAGTTTTTTCTTGCATCATTTAGTTTTTTCTTGCATCAACCTTCAATACAGCTATCCAAGGCTTGATATTTTTCCTCAGTTCTTTCAGCTTGAGAAATGCTGAGTGTGTTCTTTCATTTTGGTTTTCTAACTGCAGATCTTTGCACAGTTGATTATAATACTTTACTTTGTCATCTCAAGTTTCCATTTGGACCTTTCTGTTTAGTTCTTTTATGTCTTCATATTTTCTATTGCCTATAACTTCTCTAAAATCAAGAGACAATATGATTAACAGTCAATGATATTGAGGAAGAAATCAAAGGTGCACTGAAGACATTAGCAAAGACCAGGGTACCATAAATTGATGGAATACAAATTGAAATCTTTCAACAAATAGAGGCAACACTGGAGGCACTTACTCTATGCCAAGATATTTGGAAGGCGGGTGCCTGGCCCAAAGATAGGAAGATATTCATATTTGTACCTATTGCAAAGAGAAATGACCCAACGGAATGCAGAAAATATTGAAGAATTTCAGTAATATGGTAAACAAGTAATTTTTTTAAATGATCATTCAAAAACGGCTGAAACCATACACTGACAGAGAACTTCCAGAAATTCAAGCTGGAATTAGAAGAGGATATAGAATGAGGTCAGATAGATCTTGACTGAAAGCAGAGAATATCAGAAAGATGTTTACCTTTGCTTTATTAATACTCAAAGGCTTTTGATGGTGTGGACCATGACAAGTTATGGACAGCACTGCAGAGAAAGAATATTCTAGAAAACCCAATTGTGCTCATGAGGAACCTGTATATAGACCAAGAGGCAGTTGTCCAAACAGAACAAGGGAACAGCAAATGATTTAAAATTAGGAAAGGTATGTGCAAGGGTTGTAGCCTTTCACCATACTTACTCAGTATGTGTCTGAGCAAATAATTTGAGAAGCTGGACACATGAAGAAAAACATGGTATCAGTAGTGTAAGAAAACTAATTAATAACCTGCAATATTAAAATATTTGCTAATGAAGATTCTAGACCGCAATGTTGGGTATGGGTTGTGCCTCAATATAAAGAAAACAAAACACTAGACCAATAAAAAGCATCAAGATAAATGGAGAAAAGATTGAAGTTGTCAAAGACTTCATTTTGCTTGGATCAACAATCACACTCATGGAAGCAGCAGCCAAGAAATCAAATGACGTATTGCATTGGGAAAATCTGCTGTACAAGATCTCTTTAACGTGTTGAAGAGCAAAGATGCCAATTTGAGGAGTAATGCGTGCATGACTTAAGACATGGTATTTTTAATAACCTCATATGTATGTGAAAAATGGACAGTGATTAAGGAAGACCATAGAAGAATTGATGCACTTGAGTTATAGTATTGGAGGTGATTTTTAAAAGAGCCATGGACTGCCAAAAGAACTAACCAATCTGGATTAGATGAAGTGCAACCAGACTGCTTCTTGAAAGCTAAAATGGCTGGACTTCATCTTTCATACTTTGGACATATTATCAGAAGCAATCTGTCCCTGGAGAAGGATAAATGTTTGGTACAGCAGAGAGCTGTAGAAAAAGAGGATGACCCCCAACAAGATGGATTGGAACAGTGGCAGGAAAAATGGGTTCAAACATAGCAACAATTGTAATGTTGGTGCGCAACCCAGCAGAGTTTCGTTCTTTGGTTGGTGCATAGGGTTGTTATGAGTTGGTACTGACTTGATAGCACCTAACAACAATAAAAAGACTCATTACCCTCATTTACAAGGAGCATTTTTTCTCTACCTCTTTCAAAATTTTTTTTTAAATCTGGTATTTAAGGGTATATTAAATATTCTTTGCCAACACTGTAATTCAAATGCATACATTCTTAGTCTGTCTTCTTTATTTGTTTTCCACCTTGACCCAGCATATGAAATGATTGAAAATGCCACAGTCAATTTCAGATGCACCTTAGTCCTCAAAATGACATCTTTGCATACTTCACTTAAAAAATGTCATTTGATTTATGCATGTTTATTTTTTTATTTAAAATTCTCTTAGTACACACTGATGAACCAATACTGTATATTAAAATGTAGGCAAGATTTACTTAGTGGAAAACAATTGCTCTGATTAAAATGTCTGATTAAAATGAAGAAAACATACTCAGAGTTGTGATATATATATATATATATATATATATATATTATGTTAATAATTCTATAGGGCTGAAAATAATGGTATTTGTTGTTTCTCAAGCATATGCTGTTGTTGATATTTAGTGCTATAGAGTTAGTTCTGACTCAAAGCAACCTCAAAGCTTTTGAAGAGCACCTGCTGAGTATAAGCCACTGACGGTGTTGTCCAAGCTGACCTTGTGGTTGAGTGCTTATCCTACAAAGCCACAGTAAAGGATATGAAAAATGAAAAAGGAAAGCAATTTTTTTTTTTTCAAAAATTAGTTTGGTAGTGTTCAAAGCTAAGTAGGCATATAGAAACACTAATACAGATATATTAAATCCTTATATTTATAAAGCACATTTACAAGAAAGCATTTTTAGGTATGGAATAGGAAACTGTGGTCATGTAAATATTACTTCAAGAACCCATGACTATCTTTTTAGTGTATAACTTCCATCTGTCTCTCTACTCTTAAAGCCCTCATATAGACCACAAATGAATGCAGTGAGACTTTCTTAGAAGAGAAAAAGCAAATCAGAATGTAAAATATCCAGAAAGTTTCTGAGAGAACAAATCAGTTTTCTTCTTCATACAAATGGAATTACCTCCAAGAAAATAAAAGCTTACATAAAGAAGTATACAGTTTTGCATGCAATATTTGCTAAAATCTCATTACATAGACTTGGAGTTTTCAGTTTTCCCAGAAGAAACTGTTATCCATTTTATTTAAATTCAAATATACTGTTCAAAAAAAAAAAAAAATTCCTGGCACTTTACGTGAAAAATAGAAGTGTACAGGCTGCCATATTCAAACACTTCAATATCTCAAAGGCTATGTATTCCTGGTATTCCAACTACTCTTAAATCTATATATAGAATTATCACTTTCTTGGATTCACCATATCCTTAGAAACATAATAAAAATATACTGGTGAAACTTCTTCACTCATATTTTGAACATACTATTAGAAGGGATGGAGTGCTAGTGTGGCGCTGTGAGCTAATGCATCAGACTGCAAAGTCATTTGAACTGCAAGGTTGGTGGTTCAAGCTCACCAGTCGCTTCTTGGAAACCCTATACAGGGTCACTATGGGTCAAAATTGACTCGACGACACTGAAAAACAACAACAACATTAGAAGGGTTAAACCTTGGATAAGGACATCATGCTTGGTTAGGGGGAGGGTCAGAGGAAGATAGGAAGACTCCTAATGAGGTGAAGTGACATGTTGACAATAGCAAATGAATTCAAACATAACAATTGTGAGGATGGTGCAGGACTGAGTCAGTGTTTCATTCTGTTGAGCATAGGGTCACATTTAATTGACTTTATGGAACCTGCTGGTAAGGTGGAGGGTCAGAGAAAAAGAGGAAAACCCCCAACGACATGTATTGGCCAAGAGGGAACATCGATGGACTCAAGCGTGGCAACAATAGTGAGGTTGGCCCAGGACCTGGCAGTGATTCATTCTGCTGTGCATAAGGTCATTATGGGTTGGTACTGACTCGATGGCACCTTAGCAACAACAACAACAACATTCACCAACAACAACTTTTTTTAAAATACAGAGTGGATAAATTCTTGATTTGACTAGTCTAATCCTGTTGCTATGGTACACATGCCTAACATTAAAGTACATTTATTGATGGGAATTCATTTTGTTCATTTTTATGATGTCTGATTTTTCATACCCTGGTTAAAAAATATATATATTGCTAACTAAAGTAGAAGGACAAGGTTTGTTTATTGAAAATCTAGAAATAAAAATTATTTTTAAGTATGGTTTTCTTGGTTTGTCTATAAAAGCTAAAAAAGATTGGCTCTTAATAGACCACTGAAAGGAAAGCAAACTTATTTAGAGCAAAATTGTGTGGAGAGGTTAAGATTTCACATTTTAATTGAATGTAATTCATATAATGAATTCAATATCTAAGGCAACATCCTTTGAACATGCTTGAGAGAGATAAAAAGAAGTCTCTGTGTTCAGGAAATCACATATTAAAAATCTGTGTACAGACTAGTTATGCAAAGAAAAAAACAAAAAAACCAGTATTATGTGTGTGTTAGCAGACCACCTCAGTGGATGAGATGTATTATAATCAGGATGTTTATCATACATAATTACTAAACAGGAGCTGTTTTATATGGTAGTGACATGCATGGATTTGTAGCTCTAGATTTATGTCTTTCTGAGTTCCAAAGCAGAGCTTGTTATGTAATAAACTAGCAGAAGCAGATGGACTGCCCTCCAGAGTACAATAGAACAATGTAGAATTTTAGATGGGAGAGTTTCTACTAAAAAACCACTGAATTACAAGTGGTTAGAGAATCAAATGCCACAACTGACCAGAAATAACTCATAGTCATATTTAAAATAGAGCTGATATATATCAAACGTGATAAACAGGGCACTTATTTAAGAAGTGAGGAAAAAGGATTAATAAATGGTTTGTTTTTCTTCTTTTCAAGGACTAACACAATATAAAATATATTGAATATAAAGCATATTGAATATGAAATCACAGACTTCAAAACCTCTTAATATTTGACTTCAGAAGCACTCTTTTCCTCTCTTCACAAAAAGCAATAAATAAAAAAGACGTGTGTGTGTGTGTGTGTGCATGTGTGTGTGTGTATGGAGGAATTAAAAAGAGCACAGTGTTCTCATGGGGATTAATTGTGTCAGAATTAAAAAGCAAACTGTGTAACTTTTGGCTCAGGGCTATCTGATTTCATTAAGGAGGAAAAATCTCAGAGAGTTTGAGACTTGTCCAACATTAACTCAACTAGTAAGTGGCAGAGTGAAAGATAAAATATAACTCAGCTATTTGCTTGCATAGTGAGTCATCCTAAAACTTTAATGACCTAAACAAAATAAAACAAAGCAAATTACTATTTCTCATTATTCTGTTGGTTGGCCAAGCAGTTCTTCTGCTGGTCTCACCTGGACTAAATTTGCCACTGCATTTCCCTAGTAGGGTCAGCTGGAGGCTAGACTCAGCTGGAACAGATGAGACCAGAGTAACTCATTTTCAGTGTTTTTATACATGACTGCTTCACAGCTTGTTTTCCTCAGAGTTCTAAGAAGCCAAGCCCCATCATCACACCTCGGCTTGTCTCACATTTGCTGATCTCTTGTCCAAATCAAGTCAACTAGGCAAACCAACAATATGTATGCGCTATCTAAGATTTTCCACAATAGTAGATTATGTCTTATTGGATGCAATTAGTGAAACAATTATTCACATCTATGCATTGGCTATGGAATCCTGATGTGGCCCTGTGGGTTAATGCGTTGGACTGCAAGGTCAGTTTGAACCCCAAGAATGGTGGTTCAGAATCATCAGCCACCCTTCGGAAACCCTATACAGCGTCACCATGAGTTGTAACCGACTTGACAACACTTAACAACAACAATGCATTGATTACAGAGTCCGGGAAGCATAATGGTAAGGAGCTGCTAAAATATGGTTGGCAGTTAGAACCCAATAGCTACTCTATGGGGAAAACATGGCCTGGTAATCTGCTCTCATGGAATACAACCTATGTGTATTTTTGTATGTGTGTGTATTTGCATGTACTTGCATGCATCATAGGAGTTTGCATGAAAGTATATTGCTAAATCTTTTAGAAACTTACTGAAACCATAATCTAGAACTTCATTTTAAATTAAAGAATAAATAAGGGTCTAATTTGTTGTTGTTGTTAGGTGCCATCAAGTCGGTACTGACTCATAGAGACCTATGCACAGCAAAACGAAACACTACACGATCCTGGGCCAAACTCACTACTGTTGCCATGCTTGAATCCATCGATGCTGCCACTTGGCCAATCCATCTCGTTGGGGATCTTCCTCCTTTTCTCTGACCCTCCACCTTACCAAACATGATATCCTTCTCCAGTGACTGGTGCCTCCTGACAATATGTCCTAAGTATGAAAGATGAAGTTTGGCTATCTTTGCCTCCAAGGAGCACTCTGGCTGTACTTCTTCCAAAATAGACCTGTTGGTTCTATTAGTAGCCCATGGCACTTTCAATAGTCTCCTCCAACACCATAACTCAAAAGCTTCAATTCTTCTATCATCTTCCTTATTCACTGTCCAGCTTTCTCATGCACATAAGGTTATATCATGCATAAGAGGTTATTGAAAATACCATGGCTTGGGTCAGGTGCACCTTAGTTCTCAAGCTGACTTCTTTGTTCTTCAACACTATAAAAAGGCCACGTGCAGCAGATTTGTCTAACGCAATATGTCGTTTGATTTCTTGGCTGTTGCTTCCATGAGTGTTGATAGTTGATCCAAGAAGAACGAAGTTCTTGACAACTTCAATCTTTTCTCTGTTGATAAGAATGTTGTTTATTTGTCCAGTGGTGAGGATTTTTGTTTTCTTTACATTGAGATGTAATCCATAGCGAAGGCTGTGCTCTTTGATATTCATCTGTTGAGGTCCTATGTCGGGTTCCAGCCTCGACAAGGAAGTGTGAGTGTCACTAAGAAGGGAGATCTGGCGGTGAAAGGGATAGAGAAAGAGAGAGACAAAATATATACAAAAAAGACAGGCACACAGATATGATGAAAGCTGACAGGTAGATCTCCAAACATTTTGCCTAGCATTGCATGCAGAAATCACTCTACCTCAGTCTTTTATTCTCTTTTTTTAGGGATGGATTTGTTACAAAGGAAGGATGTAATTCACAAAGGGAGGATGTGATTCTTTAGATAAGACAGGATACAGAACTGAAATGTGATTAATCATTCAAAACAGGACATAACGATTCACAGGAACAACTTTTAAGATATTTTCATAGTTTTTCTTAACATTCTAACAGTTTTACTTTTACAGAAAAAAGGTTCAATCAAGCTGTTATATATTTATTAACTTTTAGGCTTAAATGATCTAGAGCAGCGACATGCAGTTTCTCAAAGATACTTAACATAAAGCAAGGTTCCTGAAAGGAGCCAAGCTGTCCCTGTACACTTTGCAAACTTTTGTTTGTGAGCAAGATCTCAGGCACCGGGCTTCATTTATCTATATCTAAAATGCTACATTGTTCTTAATTATCATATTCCTATATACTTTCAGGAGGAAGGAGAGCATCTGGGTTAAACTGATTATATTCAGAGACCGTTTTAATGGGGCTGCCACTATTATCCTCTAATCCAACATTCCCAGAATTTACCATTCCACTTTATTTACAAACCTTGGGTAGTTTTTATCTAAAACCCTTTTCTCGTATTCCCAATATACCTGTTCCTGGCCTTTCTGAATTATCTGAGGAAACTTTTACTGCCTCAGCTCTAAAAAGGGGTTTCAAACCCATTATTTTTCATGGATATTAAACATAATTGAATAATCAAATAAGGAGCAGTTCTGACTTCCGTCCCAGGTGGCTATCGCTTGTTCCTCAGAAAGATTTGTTCCCAGGACTCCACGCACTACCAACACAGTGGAGGCATTAAGAGAGGCCTTGTAAAAGAAACCATTTTCCCAGAAGCTACAATTACTGGAGTTAGAAGCATAGAATGAACAATATTAGGACCAAAGAAAATTATACAGAGGTAGCCAACCAGTGAGTTCACAAAAACCAATGAACCCGGGACGTCAGGAGGTCACCTCCTTTGGCCCTCAGGGTCCATGGCTCGCAGTCCTGAGGAGGGATATGGGGTTGGATTTTCATCCATGTCACAGGGCCACTGATCAGCCCAGGGTCTGCATATGCTGTCCCCAGCATTCATCAGTAAATATTTTAAGTCCTCTTCACTTTCAGCAAGCAAGGGTATATCATCTGCATATTGCAGGTTGTCAATGAGTCTTCCTCCAATCCTGATGCCATGTTTTTCTTAGTTTGTGGCAAATCAGCAATATAAAATCTGTTTGATGTTAGAATTCAATAAGAAAAGACATTCATGGCAATTGAAATTTGCCTGTGCCACTGATGACTATTTTGTGGTCTGATTGTGGAAGGCATTAAATGTCAGCTGTACTGGTGTGGTGCTGTAGGATAAGCACTGTACTGCTAACCACAAGTTTAGGGGTTCAAACCCATCAGCTGCTTCTTGGTAAGCCTATACTGGGTCACATGAGCCATAACCAATTTGACAGGACTTAACAACAACAGCAGCATATTGAATGGCTTACCCATAAACAAGTGTAGTTATAAAATATGTATATTTTAGTAAAACATGCCTATAATTTATCATTTAAAATTGTCTCACTTTTCTATTAATATTACTTCATTTCCACTATGTTGTTGTTGTTAAGTGCTGTTGAGTTGGGTCTGACCCATAGACACCCTGTATAGGGTTTCTGAGGAGCAGCTGGTCAGCTTGAACCACCAATCTTGAGGTTCAAATGACTTTGCAGTGTAGCACATTAACCTATAGCTTTATACCACGACTCCTATTTACACTACATACTTTCTTTAATAAAAATTTTGCTTCATTTTCTCTATAACATGGATAAACCAACAGTATAGCATTTTATTTTAAGCTTGGAGATGTTGTAGAGCGTATGTGATATTCATTTAGCCCTAATCATTATTTCTCCAGTGTGCTGTTAATTCATTGATTGAGGACAATAGCTTCTCCTTTTATTCTTACAATTTCTCCCCTTACTCCTTCTCTTTGATTCTTGTTCTGATTTGTTTTGGTTCTACTTATTCTGCTTCTTTCTTCTTCCTTTTTTCTACTCTTCCTCCTTCTACTTTTGTCACTAAAAAAAAAGAAAACAAAAACCTTGTACAGGTCAATTACAGTAGGTGTTCAATAAATGTTTTGTCATTGAATTAATAACTTTATAGAATTTATGCTGTGGTTGTTAAGTGCTGTCAAGTCATTTCCAACTCATGCTATAGGCTTTCTGAAAAGCACTTTGTAGATTTGCTGACATTGCAGTTAGCAGTCCAGTGCTTATCCTACAGTGCCACACCATTTTATTAATTAAGTGCCTTATCCAAATCACCTCTAAAGTGATAATTATATGAGTGATATTGGCACATATTGACTCTACACATAATTTTGAAACAGAGATAATATTATATGACATCATTCTGTTCTTCCTTTTTAAGACAAGCATCAGGCTAGATACTTACCTTATACTACATGCAAGACTGTACTTTAAAATGCATTCACATTTCATTGCCTTTCTCTTTAACAATGGTCCTCCCCACAATAAACAGATTTTATGAAAAATTCCTAATGGTAGGGTCAGAGTCCTAGATTGGCACTGTAGGACAAGTACTGGACTACTTACAACAAGGTCAGTGGTTCAAACAAACCAGCCACTCTTCAGAAAATCTATACAGGGTCATTATGGGTTGGAACCTACTCAACGACACTAACAATGATAAAAAAACAAACAAAACAAAACAAAAAACAAAACAAAACAATGGTAGGATCACAAAGTCCAAAGTGACCCAAAGAGTTTCTGCTTGGTTGATAACCTAAAGGTTGACAATTTGAACCCATTCAGTAGAGATATGAAAGAATGGCTTACTTATTTGCTTCCATTAAGTTTTCATACAAGAAAGCCCTGTAGAGCAGTACTACTTTTAATCCATAGGGTCTCCAAGAGTCAGAATCAACTCATTGGCAATGAGTTTGATATTTGGTTTTTGAAAGTTGTGATGCTTTGAATTTATTCAATATATGGGCTTTCTGTCCAAATTCTTCTTCTGTCCAACCACCAAATGATTGTTTTGTTTGGTTTTGTTTAAGTGCCATCGAGTTAGTTCTGACTCATAGTGATCATGTATAGGGTTTCTGATGAGTGGCTAGTGAGTTTAAACTGCCAACTTTGCTATTCAAACTGACATTGTGGTCCAATGCTTATCCAAAAGTGCCACACGATAACTCCAGTGATTAGGTGGGACCATGAAAATAAGGTTACAGGACTCTAAGGCTGGGATTGGTTAGTTTTGCCCTATAGGTAGGTTTAAAAGGAGCCATATCAGAAGCATAGATAGAGAATCCAGGACCATCAAGAAGGAAGAGCACGAGTAGAGAATTAAATGGCAAGAGGCAATGGCAAGAGGTGAACAAATATGAGATGGCAAGAGGTGATAGTAAGAGGCAATGGTTAGAGATGACAGCATTGAGAGAGAGCAGCTTCAGGCTCTAGGCCTCTGAGTAAAGCTCAGTACCTACAAGCAGGAGACTGGTTTTCAAGATGTCCCCTTTGGGCATTCACAGACTGGCCAAAAGAAATTTTTTAAATCACTTGTCCAAGTAGGGCAGAGACCAAGGGCCTGTTAACTGAAAGGCCCAAGACAGGAGTGAGGCATGTGTGCAGTATGGCAGACAAGAGTTTTTCCTAACTGGAGGAGTAGTGTCCTGAACTGGATTTGATCCTGAATTTTACCCTGTTCACTTCCTTAATAAACCCCATAATCGTGAGTGTTGTTATAAGTTCTGTGTAGTCAGTCATTGAAATGAATGATCAAACACAGATATGAAGCAGAGAGTGCTGTGGGATGGTTTGTGTCAGAATTGGGTAAAAAATGCTATAGACTAGAAACATATCATACCACTGTTTCATAGGAATCGAACTTGGGCTGATTTTGAGTTTCATTTCCTTTCCCTCTTGTGAAGCCAGGGGAAGTTGAACATGGTCTCCACTTGGTTTAAGCAATAGCAGACTAGTCATCAGTGTGATTAATATTTTGTTAACAAATATTTTTGCCATATATCTCTAAAATTCTTTTTCAGAACTGACTACTTATTTGCTTGATACTGTGGAAAGAAATTCTTATATTTAATAGATTCCTACCAGAATATGTATTTTTACATAAATTAAGAGTTGTGTTAAACTTAAAAATCCAGGTGTGGCACTGTAGGATAAGCAATAGACTGCTAACCACAGTGTGGAAGTTCAAACCCACTAGTCGCTGTTCAGAAATCCTATACACAGTCGCTGTGAGTCAGAACTGATACTACGCCCCTATTGTAAGAGCTATGTGATAGGAAGATAAAAGGAGAAAAGCATAAGATTTATAGTCAGGCTTGGGTGCATACTTGTGTGGATATAAATATATCTACTTCTACATCTTCTTCCTTCCTCTTTTCTTTTCTTTTTACCTCCTTTTGTCATTTCTTTCCTTTCTCCATCCCTTGTTTTTCTTCCTTCTTTCCTTTAGTCCTTCTCTCCCTTTCCCCATCAATGCTTCATTTCTTTTTATTTATTTTTTTCTGGTATCTTTTGCTAAGCAAATATTTGTTAAGTAAAATATTTGTTAAGTAAAATAAAGAAATAAAGAAATGGTAAACATCTTTGTGGTATCCTCTGTTTTCAGACAAGATGCATCTGACATCACAAATGATATCCCTAGTATTACATCCTCTTCTGGATCCTATTTGAATCTCTAGAAGTTCTCTGTCAATTTATAGTTGAAGACATTTTTTTTTTTTAAATCTTTTGTTGTTGTTGTTTTAATGTTTTAGTATGAATTATGTGATAGTTTACATGGGGGAACATTAGCTTTACATTCATCCTATGGTATATAATTTCATTGCCATGGTTACAATCCCCTCCACGCATCATCAACCAACCAAATGGTATACACTGCAAGCCTGCCCCCCAGTCATCAGCACACAGGCCCTCTCTCTCTCTGGGTCTAGAGTCCCCAGCCGATCCATCTCTCCACATCATCGTCTCTTCCTCCATCTCTGGCATCACTGCTTTTCTGGGTTCTGTCCCGCACTCCACTCTTATCCTTCAATGGTGCCAGGGACATCTGATCCTTGATTGCAAAGTCAATCACTCCCCTCCTTTTGCTACAAAACATCTACCTTTACATTTCCTACCCTCACAGTCAGTCCTGATAACAATTATTCACTATTGTACTACAAGAAACCTATGCCAGTTTCCTTTTATCAGCCCCACCCAGACAGATTAGTTAATACTCAGTGGAGATTCTACCTTCCTCCACACCCTCTGGATCTAGACTCCATCTTGAAAGCTTATAAGACAGTCACTTCTTGCCTTTGTAGCGTCTCACCCCCGCCCCATTTTGGGTAGCCAATGTCCAAGTTGCTCATCCCTGTCCACTCTGTGTATGGAACAGGTGGGACTGATTCTCTCTATAAAGATTTATTCCCTCTTTTGAGCTATTGCATCCATAGGTATAGGTCAAGTTCATCAAATTGTATCAGATTATTCTTATTTTCCTCTTTATTTCTTCTTCTGGTTGAACTCTGATCATCCAGTTAATGAAGCCAGATCAAGTGGGTATTATCTGCAAGTGTGGGTGTTCTTATGCATATGCTTTGTCTTTTTATCAGCTGGATGCTTCACTCTCCACTCTAGTCCTCTGTGGCTATGTCACTGACTCCAGATCCAAGAGTCCCAAGGTCTTGCCACACTTCTGGCCAACCAGGTCCCAAACCGGGGTCACAGGGAGTCTATTGAATGTTGTAGGGTTTAGCTTGCAGCTTCATTATTGTTTTTCCCTCACTTCCCCTTATCGGTGACCAACGTGGTCACCAGTCAGTGCATGTGTCTGCTTATGTATTCCCATTGAGTTTCAGTCTTGGAAGGGGGTTTGTGCTGAGGGGACCTGACCTTGTGCCTTGATGTCTCCTGGACAAGGAACTTGCTTGTTCTTGTAGTAGTCAATTGAACTGCCATTGTTTTTTGTATTTTTCATTGGTGTTTGTATTTTTCATGTTGGTCTTTCTTTCAAGAAGTATCTTGTGTTCTTCTAGCCACTTCAGGCTGGTCAGCTTGTCTTTCCAGTGGAAATTTCCCACTTCAGAAGATTCTGGATAGATTCAGGAGTCCACCTATGGTCTTAAGTAATGCAGACACTCTGCAGGAAGCCTCCTTCACTGGGCACATTGTAGCCCCATTTTAGGTATTACAATCAGTTATAAGCAGAAGACGGACTTACAAGCTTTCTATGGTGATATTTCTGGTTATTCCTTTCTCTCCCCTTCAAGTCTATTTTATAATGGTATGCTAGGGAAACCAAGATTTAAAAAATAGCCAAGCCTCTTAACATTATTTCTCCCCCTTTGCCCTTTCCAAACATGTCTCAATCCCTGTATCCCAGAGCCCTGTTTTTCCAAGGTTGTGCATACATCATTATTTACCTCTGTCCAACTTAGTCCAAGTAAACCTGCCTAATTATTTCCCATCCACCTTGTTCTTTCATTCCCCTCCCACTTCTTGTGTATTGCTCCCCTCCCTAGCACTCAAATTATCCTATGTCTATTACCTATTCTGTGCTTCACCTTCCCCTGCCTCCCCTTACCCCATCCCCCAATCCCATTAACCAGCGAAGAATTCACCCACTCCTTTAGTATGGGATCTTTTTCTTAGTCTTTTACAGTAGTGGTCCTATGCAGTATTTCTCCTTTTGTGACTGACTAATTTCACATAACATAATGTCCTCAAGGTTCATCCATGTAATATGATAGCTTACAGATTCCTTGTTGTTCTTCAAGGTAGTATAATATTCCATTATGTGTATGTACCACAGTTTGTTTATCCATTCTTCCATTGATTGGCACTTAGGCTGTCTCCATCTTTCTAATATAGTAAATAGTGCTGCTATAAACAATGGTGTGCATATATCTACTCATGTTATGGCTCATATTTCTTGTGGGTAAATACCAAGTAGAGGAATTGCTAGGTCATAAGCTATTTCTATTTCCAACCTTCTGAGGACATGCCATTTTGCTTTCCAGAGGTTGGACCACTTTGAAATCCAACCAGCAATGCAGGAATGTCCCAGTCTTTCCACATCCTCACCAGCAGTTATTGTCCTCTAATTTTTTGATCTTTGCTGTCATTGCTGGTGTGAGATGATATCTCATTTTTGTTCTTGAGATGATATCTCATTTTTGTTCTAGAAATGAGTCCTTTGTGTGATGAGTCATCACAAAATAATTTTTCCCATTCTGTGAGTTCCCTATTTACTCTTCTGGTGAAGTCTTTTGATGCACATAAGTTATAATTTTTAGTATGTCCCAATCATCTATTTTGTCTACTGTTGTATGTGTAGTTTTCAAAATGTTTGTTAGTATATTCCCTTAATTATTGCCCTCACATTTGTCCCTATTTTTTCATTGATGGCCTTTATAAATTTGTGATTAACATTTAGATCTTTAATGCATGCTGAGTTGGTATTTGTATAGTGGGTGAGGTGAAGGTCTTGTTTCAATCTTTTGCATACTGCTTTCCAGTAGTGCCAGCACCATCTGTTGAAGAGACTATCCCCTCCCCATGTAATACATTTAGGGACTTTGTCAAAATCTGTTGTTTTTTCCATCTCTTTGAAGAATGTCATTGGAATCTGGACTGGGATTGCATTATATGTGTAAATTACTTTGGGCATTACTGACAATTTCACAATATTAAGTCTTCCTGTCCAGGAGCATGGTACATTCTTCCATTTTTGTAGTTTTCCTTTGGTTTCTTGTAATAGTGTTTTGTAATTTTCTTTGTATAGTTCCTTTGTTCTGGTTACATTTATTCCTAGATATTTCTTCCTTTGGGTGGCTATTTTAAATGGTACTGCTTTACTAATGTCCTGCTCAGACCTGTTGTTTTTGGTATAGAGGAATCCAACTGATTTTTGTATGTTGATCTTATATCCTGCCACTTTGTTGAATCTCCCAATGAGATCTAGTAGATTTTTTTACTGAGTCTTTGGGGTTTTCTATGTATAGGATCATATTATCTGAAAATAAAGAAAGTTTTACTTCCTCTTTGCTTACTTGGATGTCTTTAATTTCCCTGTCTTGCCATGTAGCTCTTGCTAAAACTTCCAGCACAGTAGTGAAAAGGAGTACTGACAAAGGACATCCTTGTCTGATTCCTGTTTGCAGAGAGATGGTTTTCAGTTTCTCTCCACTGAGAGTAATATAGGCTGTTGGTTTTGTATATATGCTCTTAATTATGTTGAGGAATTTCCCTTCAATTCCTACTTTGTTGAGTGTTTTTATCAGGAATCGATATTGAATTTTGTCAAATGTCTTTTCTGCATCAATCAATATGATTATGGGTTTCTTTTATTTTTTCTTATATACATGGTGGATTACGTTGATCTTTTTCTAATGTTGAACCATCCTTGCATGCCTGATATGAATCTCACTTGGTCATGGTGTGTTATCTTTTTGATGTGCTGCTGGATTCTGTTGGCTAGGATTTTGTTAAGAATTTTTTCATCTCTATTCATGAGGAATATTGGTCTATAGTTTTCTTTCTTAATGATATCCTTCCCTGGTTTTGGTATGAGTGTTATACTTGCTTCATAAAATGTATTATGAAGTTTTCCATCCTCCTCTGTATTCTGTAATAATTTGAGTAGAATTGTTGACAGCTCTTCTGTGAATATTTTGTATAATTCACCTGTGAAGCCATCTGGGCCTGGACTTCTTTTGGTTGGGAGTTTTCTGATGACCTGATCATTTTCTTCTTTTGTTATAGGCCTGTTCAGGTTTTCTACTTCACTCTGTGTAAGATTAGGTATGTTGTATTTTTCTGAAAATGTATCCATCTCTTCTAAGATTTCAAATTTATTGGAGTACAATTTTTCTTAGTATTCAGTTCTTATCGTTTTGATTTAGTTTGGTTCCATTGTGTCATTGCCCATGTGATTTCTAATGCATGTTATTTCTATCTTCTCCCTCTTTTCTTTTGTTAGGTTTGCCAATGGTCTGTCAATTTTGTGAATCCTTTCAAAGAACCAACTTCCTGTCCTGTTGATTCTTTCTATAGTTTTTCTGTTTTTTATCTCATTTATTTCTGCTCTATTCTTTATTATTTTTTTTCCTTTGATGGATGTAGGTTTCCTCTGTTGTTCTGTTTCTAATTGTTGTAAATACTGTGCTAATGTGATAATTTTGGTTCTTTCTTATTTTTTGATGTGTGCATTTATTGCAATAAATTGTCCTATCAATACTACTTTTGCTGTTTCCCAAAGAATTTGGTATGTTGTGTTTTCATTCTCATGTGTTTCTAAGAATGTTATGAGTTCATGTTTAATTTCTTCTACGACCTGGTTGGTATTTAGCTGGGTGTTATTAAGTTTGCATTTATTAAACTTTATTTCCTTGGTCTTCCTATTGTTGATTTCTGTTTTGATAGCATTGAGGTCTGAGAAGATGCTTTGTATTATTTTGATATTTGTAAATTTATGGAGATTTGTTTTGTGGCCTAACACCTGGTCTATTCTGGAGAAAGTTCCATGTGCAATGGAAAAAAATGTATATTGTGCTTTTTTGGATTGAATGCTCTGTACACATCTATGAGATCTAGTTGGCTGATTGTGTTGGTTAGTTCTTCTGTGTCTTTGTCAAGTTTCTTTCTGGTTGTTCTATCCATTTTTAAGCGGTGTATTAAAATCACCCATGATTATTGTAAATTCATCTATTTCTTTCTTCAAATCTAGTAAGGTTTGCTTCATATATCTTGGTGCTTTTTTCATTGGGAGCATAGATATTTATTATGGTTATGTCATCTTGTTCATTTGTCCCTTTAATCATGAGATTGTCCATTTTTATCTATTATGCTGGTTTTTAACATTACAATTTATTTTATCAGAAATTATTTCTGCCACTCCTGTTCATTTTTTGTTGCAATTAGATTGGTATATTTTTTCCCATTCTTTGACTTTTAATTTGTTTTTGTCTCTGTATGTAAGATATGTCTCTTGCAGACGCATATTGAAGGATCTTGTTTTGTTACCTATTCTGCCACTTTCTGTCTCTTATTTGGTGCTTTTAATCTGTTTATATTTAGTGTAATTATCAATAGATATGGATTGATTAATGCCATTATGTTTGTTTTTTGTGGTATTGCTGCTTTCTTTGCTGATTTCATGGTTTTTGTGTTCCTTCTTGTGAGTTTCCTCTTAGTTTTAATGTTTCCATGTTCATCTTGGATTTCATTTTCTTGGTATGTTATGTAGTGTT
>NW_006408821.1:2641684-2656201 GCF_000296735.1 Chrysochloris asiatica
AAAAAAAAAAAAAAAATCGATTGGATATTATAGTCTATAATTGCAGAAAAGGGACAGGATGGAGAAAACAACAATAACAAAAAAGCCTGTAGCCCCGAAGGTCCTTCAGCATTATTCCATGGTGGGTCTGCTCCCCCACATGGTCTTGCCATTTGGTCGCTCCCAAGTTGTTGGCTCAGGGATGCCTAGCCTGGCAAATTCAAAAGTATGTGATTTCTTACTTCCACTATAAGTTCCACTAGCTATAAACCTTCAAACTTTACATATATTCCTACCTATGAGTATGACTTTAATGTCCTCTTTCAGTTTCTTGCCTTCAAGCTGTCTGACACATTTCCAGATGCTACTGTTGGTTACTATTTTGTAAATCAACATTTAATTTAATTTTCCTTCTCCACAACCCTTGTTCTGGGCTTTTCCCTTTTAAAAAACAGTTCAGGGCCAGCTCTTGGGCTGAGAGTATCTGGGCACATGTGTGCCAGAAGAACACATCAGTGTTAGGGGTGGGGTTGTCCACTTGTTCAGGCACCCCCTCTAGTCACCAGAATGGAGGTGCTCAAACAGTGGGGGGGGGGCAATGGACAGATCCCCCCCCCAAAAAAAAATCAGAATAAAACAAATCTGACAAAATGTATTGTCCACCTTTGCCCCAAGGGTCCTGCAGCATTATTCCATGGTGGGTCTGCTCCACATGGTCTTGCCATTTGGTCTCTCCCAAGTTGTTGGCTCAGGGCCACCTATCCTGGAAAATTCAAAAGTATGTGATTTCTTACTTCCACTACAAGTTCCACTAGCTATAAACCTTCAAACTTTATAAATATTCCTACCTACGTGGTTCTGAATTCAGGAGTACTGCCCTGAACCTGCGTTGCCTGGTATTCCATGGTATTGCTGATGGTGGACTTCATTGCACCTCTACCCTATCTGCCATCAAGCCCTGCCTCTGGTTGCAGACATTTTTATATTCTCCTTAGTAAAACTTTACTCACATGGGAATCAATGATATTGTCTGATGATTTCCACATTCCATTGGGTCCTCTCTCTTTGGAGTGGGCACAAAAACAGATTTCTTCAAGTCAATTTGGCAGGTAGTTGTCTTCCAAATATCTTGGCATAGATGAGTAATATCCTCAAGTGATACTTCACCTTGTTGAAAGATTTCAGTTTGCATTCCATCTAGTCCCAAAACCTTGTTCTTTGACAATGCTTTCAATGCACCTTGGACTTCTTCCTTCAGGATTATTGGCTCTTTATCATATGTTGCCTCTTGAAATGGTTGAACACCATCTATTTCATTTTGGTACAGTGACTGTGCATTTCTTTCATGTTCTAATGTAACAATGCACATCATTTGATGTGTTCTACGTCATTTAATATTTTGTCGAGAGAATCCTTCAATATTGCAAGTTGAGGCTTCAATTTTATCTTCAGTTTTCACAGCTTGAGAAATGCTGATGTGTTATTCCCTTTTCATTTGCTAACTCCAACTCTGCACAGATGTTTGACTTTGTCTTCTTGAGCTGCTTTTTGAAATTTTCCATTCAGCTCTTATACCTCCTCACTTCTTCCATTTGCATTATCATTTCTATACTGGAGAGCAAGCTTAAGAGTATCTTCTGACATCCATTTTGATCTTTTCCTTCTTTCCTGTCTTCTTAATGACCTTTTTTCTTTCTTCCTGTATGATACTTTTCCATCATATCATCAGTCAAAACAAGGCAAGGGTAGATTGTGGAACTGACCATCATTTGCTCATGTGCAAATTCATGCTGAAGCTGAAGAAAATGAAAACAAGTATACAAGAGCCAAAATATGACCTTGAATAGATCCCGCCTGAATTTAGATGTCACTTGATGTATTTAGACACTAAGACCAAAGTCTAGAAGAGTTGTTGGAATGCCAACTTCAAGGTTAGCAGTTCAAAATTACCAGCAGTTCCCCAGGAGAAAGATTAGGCATTCTGCTCCAACAAAGATTTACAGCCTCAGAAACACTGAGGAGGGTCACTATGAGTCGGAATCTACTACACAGTACTTAACAACAACAACAACCATTTTAAATGAGATAATCATATGGTGTACTATGCAAAGAAAGACAAAAAAAATGAGGAATGTGTAAAATGAACATTCCAAGTCCGAAGTATGAGAGACAAAGTTTGGCCATCCTAGCCTCCAAGGAGCACTCTGGCTGCACTTCTTCAAAAACAGATCTGTTGGTTCTTTTGGCAGCCCATGGCACGTTAAATATTCACCTCCAACACCATAACTCAAAAACATTAATTCTTCTATGATCTTGCTTATTTACTGTCCAGCTTTCACATTCATATGAGGTTAATTGAAAACACCATGGCTTGGGTCAGGCACAACTTAGTCCTCAAGCTGACATCTTTGCTCTTCAACACTTTTAAAAAGGTCTTGTGCAGCAGATTTGACTAATGCAATATGTTGTTTGATTTCTTGACTGCTGCTTCCATGAGTGTTGATAGTTGATCCAAGAAGAATGAAGTCCTTGACAACTTCAATCTCTTCTCCATTGATAAGAATGTTGTTTATTGGTCCTGTAGTGAGGATTTATTTACATTGAGATGCAATCCATACTGAAGGCTGTGCTCTTTGATTTTCATCAGTAAATATTTTAAGTCTTCGTCACTTTCAGCAAGCAAGGTTGTATCATCGGCATATCACAGGTACTGAATGAGACTTCCTCCAACTCTGATGCCCCATTTTTCTTCATATAACCCAACTTCTCAGATTATTTGATCAGCATACAGGTTGAATAAGTATGGTGAAAGAATACAACCTTGTTGCCCACCTTTCTTAATTTTAAAACATTCAATGTTGCCAAGTTCTGTTCGAACAACTGCCTCTTGGTCCAGGTACAGATTCCTCATTAGCACAATTAAATATTCCGAAATACTCATACTTTGCTATGTTATCCATAGCTTGTCATTATCCACACAATCAAAAGTCTGTGCGTAGTCATTAAAGCACAGGTAAACATCTTTCTGATATTTTCTGCTTTCAGCCATGACCCATCGGACATCAGCAAAGATATCCCTTGTTCCATGGAGTCTTCAGAATCCAGATTTAACCTCTGAAGTTTTCTGTCAAAGTATGCTTTCAGCTGTTTCTGTAGTACCTTGAGTAAAACTTTACTTACATGGGATAGCAAAGAGATAGTCCAATGATCACCACATTCTGTTGGGTCACCTCTCCTTGGAATGGGCACAAATATGGATCTCTTCCAATCAATTGGCCAGATAGTTGTCTTCCAATATTCTTAGCATATATGAGTGAGTGCCTCCTGTGTCACCTCAGCTTTGTGAAAGATTTAAAATTTAATTCCATAAATTCCTGGAGCTTTGTTCTTTGCCAATTCCGTCAATGCATCTTGCACTTCTTCTTTCAGTATCATTGTCTCTTATTTATATGCTACCACTTAAAATGGTGCAACATCAACCTTTTCTTTTTGGTACAGTTATTCTGTGTATTCCTTCTATCTTCTTTGGATGCTTTCTGAATCATTCAATTATTTGTCTAGAGAATCCATCAATAGCAAAAGCTGATGCTTGATTTTTTTTTTTTCTTCAGTTCACCCAGTTTGAGAAATGTTGAGCATGTTCTTCCTTTTTGGTTTTCTGACTCCAGATCTTTCCACAGTTTCTTGTAATATTTGGCTTTATCTTCTTGAACTGGTCTTTGGAAATTTCTGTTCAGCACTTGTACCTCCTCATGTCTTCCATTTGCTTTTGCATCTCTATGCTGGAGAGCAAGTTTCAGTGTCTCTTCTGACATCCACTTAGACCTTTTCCTTCTTGCTTGTCTTCTTAATGACTTTTTGTTTTCTTCATGTATGATGTTCTAGATATCATCCCACAACTCATCTGGTCTTTGGTCTTTAATGTTTAATGTATCAAATCTGTTCTTCAGATGATCTCTGAATTCAGATAGGATATATTCAAGTTATATTTTGGACCTCGTGGACTCGTTGTCATTTTCTTCAGCTTTAGTTTGAATTTTCATATGAGCAATGGGTGTTCTGTTCCACAATCTACCCCTAGCCTTTTTTTGACAGATGATATGGAGCTTTCCCATCATTTCTTTCTGCAGATATAGTCAATTTTATTTCTATGTATTCCATCAGGTGAGGTCCATGTTTATAGTCATCTCTTATGCTGTCTAAAGAAGATATTTGAAGTGAACAAATCATTGATTGTGCAGAATTCTATCATGTGATCTCCAGCATCATTTCTATCACCAAGGCCATGTTTTTCAACTACTGATCCTTTCCCTTTGCTCCCAACCTTTGCATTCCTATTACCGATAATAAGTACTATATCTTGATTATATGTTTGGTCAATTTCAGAGTGAAGAACTTGGTAGAATTATTCTATTTCATCCTCATTGCCTTTAGTGGTTGGTGTGTAAATTTGAATAATAGTGGTATCAACTGGTCTTTCTTGTAGGGGCATGGATATCATCCTGTCACAGAGAGCATTGTACCTCATGATTGATCTGGATATTTTCTTTTTGACAATGAACACAACACCATTCCTCTTCAATTTGTCATTCCTGGCATATTAAACCATGTGGTTGTGAGATTCATAATGGCCCAATATCAGTCCATTTCAGTTCCCTAATGCCAAGGAGCTTTGGTAGCATAGTGGTTATGAATCTCAGAGCAGTTCGAAACTACCAGCTGTTCCACTGGAGAAAGATGAGGTGTTCTGCTCCTGTAAAGATTTACAGCCTCAGAAACCATGTACAGGGTTGCTACAAGTCAGAACGGACTCCAGGACACATAACAACAACAATGTCTAAGATATCTATATTTATGCATTGCCTTTCATTTTTGACAATTTCTAGTTTTCCGAGATTTATACATTCTATGTACTAATGAGTATGGCATTTGTCAAGGACTTCATTATTCTTGAATCTACTATCAACACTCATGGAAGCAGCAGTCAAGAAATCAAATGATGCATTGCATTATGAAAATCTGCTGCACAGACCTTTTTAAAGTGTTGAAGAGCAAAGATGTCAGCTTGAGGACTAAGGTGTGCCTGACCTAAGCCATGGTATTTTCAATAACCTCATATGGATGCAAAAGCTAGACAGTGAATAAGGAAGACTGCAGAAGAATTGATGCTTTTGAGGAATGGTGTTGGAGGAGAATATTGAAAGTGCCATGGACTGCCAAAAGAACCAACATATCTGTGTTGGAAGAAGTGCAACCAGAGTGTTCCTTGGAGGCCAGAATGGGCAAACTTCATCTCTCATAACTTGGACATGTTAGGAAGGACCAGTCTCTGGACAAAGATATCATTTTGCTAGAGTGAAGGGTCAGAGAAAAAGAGGAAGACTCCAGCGAGATGGATTGGCAAAGTGGCAGCATCAATGGGCTCAGACATGGCAACAATAATGAGGTTGGCCCAGGATTTGTCAGTGTTTTATTCTGCTATGCATAAGGTCATTATGAGTCAGTAGTGACTCGATGACACCTAACAACAACAACACAGTTGTTTCTCTTCATTTTGAGTTGTTCCCCATAAGCAAATGACGGTTCTGTGGTCTTTTCTCTCATGGGCTTTACTCCATTAACGTTATCATGGTCAGCTCTACCCTGAGGAGGCAACTCTGGAGAAGAGCTTCTCAGAATAGGGTCCCGCATTTCACTTGTTCTCTTCTCCCTTGATGGTCTCATCATTTACTTCTAACTTACAAGTTCCACGGATGCACAGATTGATAATGAACATATTTCTACAATTTGATAAAAAACATTGAATGATCTATTAAAAAAAAAAAAAAAACCACACTCACAGAATAAAACAAAACCAAAAATCTCTCATATGAGATGCTTTTTTTTTTTTTTTAACTTTTATTGGAAGGTTCCTCTTGTTCATGTGCACTTTTACTAAGAAAACAAAGTTCATTTTCACCTTGCTATATTTTCATAATTGAAAGACTGGATAACAGTGAACCAATGACTCTTAAATAGAAAGAAGAAATTCTTAACCTCAAAATATTTTGCTGTGTTGTGTGAGAGCAAAGCTTGGAATCAATTTGTCATAATAAGAATGTCAATGTATGTTAATCTTTACTGTATCGAAGCTAATGATTATTTAGGACATACTATGTAAATCCCAACCCACTAGTGCAATTTTTAAGTACGGTTAAAATAAAAGATATGCATGTTCACTCATAACAAAGACTATTATTATCTGTTTAAAAATCATCTAATTGAATAAATAAAGGTGATTATTGTGTTTTGCTTAGTCAAAAAGTGTATATAAAAATACCCACTATCTAATATTTGTGAATATTTGAGCTGAGTGAAAAATGTTTTCCTCTGAATTTATAATATACTTTCATCAAAATCACTTGACATTTCCAGTGATTTGATGCTTCTTATTTTTATTCTTATCACTTCTGAGGACTGCATTTATTAGAAATATTTTTTGGATACATGAATTAATAAGATGAGCAAGCTATATTATTTTATCTATTTTCTGTGAAATGACAAAAAAGACCTTTCATTTACAGGGATGCTCAAATTGTTTTGAATTTTGGAGCTCTGAATTTTTCAAGGAGATATGGCACATATTTTAATCCTAATCAGAATGTATACACATGAATGGAGTCGTAGTGTGGCTCTGAGTTAATACTCTGGACTGGGAGGTTAGTTTGGACTGCAAGTTGAGTGGTTAATGCTCACCAGCTACTCCTTGGATATCCTACACAGGGTCGCTATGAGTCAGAAGTGACCCTGTATACCTGCAGTCAGGATCAACAACAAAGCCACATGCACATAAATATGAAGCTGTTTTCACTTTTAAGTATCCTTTTCCTTAAATGGATGGAAAATCAGCAATATCACAAGCTGTAAGTAAAGTATGTGTCCATGACTTTATAAAATGTTTCTCTTCATAAAGTCTTTCTCTTTTCAAAATGTGAGAACTGCATTTAAGAATGTTATAGATGATTAATGACTTTGTAATGTCAGATGTAGGATCATGGTTTCTCTGAGATCTTCAGCTCTTTCTCTCATACCCTGTATTTTCTCATGACTTGCTCCTCCCTGTTAATAAAAGCATATATTCTACTTTAGACATTTATATCTAATTTGATATGCACATACACTCAAGTAAAATTGTGCTCATGAATGCAAATAAAAAGAACAACAAAAGACAATATGGAAGAGTATACAATAGTGGATACTCTACCAAATTTTCTTATTATTTTAAGGACAAAAACTAACTTAACTATCTCATCCCCTAAGTACTTGGCATTTATGAGCACAAACTGTTTTATTTGTTTGTTTGTTTGTTTGTTTTATTATCATCAGCTGTCAGTTTGTTTTACTTTGGAGACACGTGTCATGTTAGAAACTATACTTGTATTATTTACAGATACTTCAGGATTACCCATGGCAGGCAGATTTCAGAAGAGATTCCAGACTAATGCAGAATGGAAAAAAGAAGAGGCAGACTACTTCTGAAATGTTACTCACTGAAAACTTTGTAAATAACAGTGTAATGTTGTCATTGTTGTTAAATACTGTTGAGATGTTTCTGACTCTGTATAGGACTTCCAAGGTCTAGCTGGTGAGCTTGAAACACTGACCTTGCAGTTCAAACTGACCTTGCAGTCAAGCACATTAAAGCCAAATGCCACACCAGGAATTGTCTTTGATGTTGTTAGGTGCCATTGAGTCAGTACCAACTCATAGCGACCCTATGCATAAAAGAATGAAACACTGCCTGGTCCTGGGCCAACCTCACAATTTTTGCCACGCTTGAGCCCATTGATGCTGCCATTTTACCAGTCCATCTTATTGGGGTCTTCCTTTTTGCTTTGTGCCTCCACTTTACCAAACATGATATCCTTCTCCAGTGACTGGTACCTCCTGACTATATGTCTGAAGTATGAGAGATGAATTTTGGCCATCCTGGCCTCCAATTAGCACTCTGGATGCACTTCTTTCAACACAGATCTCTTTGTTCTTTTGGCAGACCATGGTACTTTTAATATTCCTCTCCAACAGAAGTCTTCAAATATGAAATGGAGCATATGAAAATGTCTGCCAATGAATCCAGCAAGATGTTTCTAAATTTCTGGACTCAGGCCCTCCCCCAATTATGCTAAATTATATTAAGGTGTCTCACCTTATTATGTCCTTGCTCAGCAGGAAGCAGCCAGAGAAAGAGAGAGGAAGTCCCATTTCTCAAGACTGAGAAACTAACAACAACATAGGGAAATTTAAAGGGAGCACTGACAACCCCCAAGGTGATAAAGGAGTTTTACCATGGCCAAAGCAAAGTCTAGAAGGCTTGAGTGGCCAAACTGCCATCAAAATACAATAGTTTTCTCTAAAAGTAGTTACTTCTTTAAATATTTATCAAACCCTACCCTGAGGACTATTGTAGGAAGGACTATTGCAGGAATGGAAGAAAAACACCGTATATCTTTGATAGTCACTGATAACCACAACCTAGAGAGATTAATGATACCATTAATGGGAGACAGCTTGGCTAGTTCTATCAACAGGACCTTGAATCAATAAATGCAGAGAGAGTTCCTGAAATGCCTGTGAGATTGTGTGTCTTTCTAGGATAAACTAGTCTGCTAACTAACCACAGGTGGTTAGTTCAAACCCACCAGTTGCTCACTGGAAACCCTATACAGAGTGGCTATGAGTTGGCACTTAACATCAACAACGTTTTCACATAGGAATTGATATTCAAAAAGCACTCTACTCTTTGATCTGAGTACTGTCTATGAATATTGCCTCCATCTGTGGCAGTTGATGAAGAACATTTTATTTTTTCCGGTAACAACCTGGTATACCAGATGGAACAATTAATTGCCTGAGACTCAGGGGCCTTGTGCAGGACCAGACCACTTAAGGTCCCAAGGGCCATGAGGGAGTTTTCCCCCTAATGGACCCAGATGAAGGATTGGACCTTTGTACTACACTCGTAGTACTTTTATCAGCTCTCAGAGCATAATTGAGCAAAGCTGCCCATGGTGAGCTGCTTAGGAAAGCCATGATCCTATTCTTGTTGCACTCAAGGCAGAGGTAGACAGGGCTATAGCCTGAGGTGTCATTTGGAAAGCCTTGATCTCTGTCCTGGCATGTAGGTTCATAGGCTGCATAGGCGAAGGAATATAAAAAGTATTAGAAAGGTAGGTCTTTGGTTTCTGGTTTTAGAAAAGTTGGGTAAGTATTCTGCATTTTTAAGAGCATATGTGTGTACAGGAACATGTGAATGGGTGGGGTGGGGTGGGGTGGGAATGTGGACACAGATGGGTTGATGTTTTTAGGAAATGGGCAGATGTGTATATGAATGAGTAGCCAGTCTGACCTGTCTTGTTCCCTGACTATGTGGTAGTTCCCAGTTGCTGGGAACTTGGAAGCTTTCTTTTTCCCCTCTGGAACTATGTGTCATCTGTGATGTTTCATATGCTTATAATGGCTTGTTGAAATGTTAAGGACTATGGAGAGCAACACCTAATCCCTGGGTTCAGGACTATGGAGAGAGGCCCTGCTCCTGAGAGTGGGCAGGCGGGGGGTCAGGGGTGGGGGGTGAACTGTAGAGAAAAGTAATGGAGAAAGGGCTGAGAGGAGAGGCCCCAGGTCTCTGTGTTATGAATGGAATGTGAGAATGAGGCAAGCAAATGATGTAGGAGTGTGACATTTTAATAAATCAGATGTTTGTGTTGTCTTTTTAGATTTTCCCTTGTTTTTGTTTGTCCTGTTTTGTCTACGAACAGGAACTGGATTTTTGGTCTTTTCAGACTTCATTTGAGTTTCAGGTTTTGATTTTAGAATAATCCACAAGATTCTACATTGGGAGAGAAGGGGAAGAGACAAGCCAATATTTGAGCAGTTAGACTGAGGCACAAGAAAAGAAAGTAGGAAGGGATGGCTAGAGTGGGCCTGAGAGCCAGTGTGTAGGGATAAATATAGGAGGAAAATTACCTTGAACAAGAGGCCACCATGTACAGTAACTGTTCTTTGTGTGAAAAATTGTTTTCTTTATCTTTATGAACTGAGCACTCTAGGAAAGTAGTATGTCAGTTATAAGTGGGAAAAAAGATGGCAGACAAATCAGACCACTATTCAGACTGTGGAGACCTAAACATTAGGATTCCTGGAGTAGTGCTATAGGATAAGCATTAGTTTTGCCAAATTCTCTCATATAATCTCCAGCATCATTTTTATCACCAAAGCCACGTTGTCCAACTACTGATTCTTCCTCTTTTTTTCCAACCTTAGCATTTCAAACACCATTAATTATTAATATATCTTGATTGCTTGTTTGATCCATTTCAGACTGAAGATGTTGTTGGAATTCTTAAATTTAGTTTTCACTGGGTATAGTTGTTGATGAATAAATTTGATCACTAGTGATATTAACTGGTCTTCCTTGTTGGCATATAGATACTATCCTATCACAGAGAGATTTATACTTCAAGATATATCTTAAAATGCTCTTTTTGATGATGAATGTTTTGCCAGTCCTCTTCAATTTGTCATTCCTGGCATAGTAAACTCTATGATTGCCAGATTCAATATGGCCAACACCAGTCCATTTTAGCTCACTAAGGCTTAGGATGGAGTCTTGGTTTGGCAATGGACCGAATGATCAGTTTGAACAACAATGTTGGCAGTCAAACCCACCAGCTGCTCCTCAGAAATGCACTGAACAACAACAACAATAATGCCTAGAATATAGATCTTTATGCATTCCATTCCTTTTGGACAACTTCCAATCTTTACAGGAACAGAAAGCCTTATCTTTCTCCTGTTGAACAACTAACAGTTTCAAACTGCTGACCTTGATGTTAGCAGCCTGACTTATAACAACTATGCTACCAGAGCTACTTATCAACAACTGAAGATCCCGAAAGACTTCCTCCATTTGTGTCATAATTGTCAATTCTACTTTGAGGAGTAAATTCTTACCCCATTGTATTTTGAGTACCTTACAACCTAAGGAGCTCATCTTCTGGCACTATATCTCACAGTATTCTGGTATTATTCATGATCTTTCAGTATTCAATATGCGGGTGCATAATATGTAATGCTATTTATGCTGTTGTTGTTGTTGTTGTTGTTATGTGCCGTGGAGTCAGTTCCAACTCATAGCGACCCTGCACTGAGTTTCTGAGGCTGTAAATCTTTACAGGAACAGAAAGCCTCATCTTTCTCTCATGGAACAGCTGGTAGTTTTGAACTGCTGACCTTGCAGCTGTCAGTTCAATTTGTAACCACTACGCTACCAGAGTCGTTGTTAGGTTCCTTCAAGTCAGATCCAAATCATAGTGGCCCTTTGTACAATCTAATAAAATACTAACCCATTTCTATACAGTCATTGTTATATTTGAGCTCATTGTTGTAGGCACTGGGTCAGTACATCTCACTGAGGATTTTCCTTGTTTTGCACACCCTTTGCTCTACCAAGCATGATGTCTTTCTCCAAGAACAGTTCCTCCAGGCAATACATCCAAAGTATGTGAGACAAAATCTCACCATCCTCACTTCTAAGGAGCATTCTAGCTATATTTCTTCCAGGATAAATTTGTTGGTTCTTCTAGAGGTCCCTGTTATATTCAATATTCTTTACCAATGGTATAACTGAAAGGCAGTGGTTATTCTTTGAACTTATTTATTATTCAATCTTTGCATACATATGATTTGACTAAAAGTACTGTGGCTTGGTTGAGGTGCACTTAGTCCTCAAAGTGACATCTTTACCTTCCAACACTTTAAAGAAATATTTTACTGTAGATTTGTCCAATGCCATGTACCATTTGATTCCTTGAGTTCTGCTTCTATGCACAGTTATAGTGGATGAAAATAAAATAAAAACCTTTACTATATTGTTTATCACTATGTCACTTATTGGCCCAGTTGTGAGAACTTTTATTTTCTGTATTTTCAGGTGTAATCCATATGGATTTGTGGAATAAGTGGCTCAAATTATCTTTACTTTCAGCAACCAAGAATGTGTCATTGCACATTACAGAGTGTTAATTAGCCTCCTTCCAATTCTGATGATGAATACCTCTTATATCCAGCGTCTTGGATTATTTGCACAACATACACATTGGATAACTATGGGGAAATGATAAACACTGAAGCACTACTTACCTGATTTTATATCATGCAACAGTCCCTTGTTATGTTATAATATCTGCCTACTAGTCTATTTGCAAGTTCCACATGAGTTCAATAATTATTGTTGTTTAGAGGTGCTGTAGAGACTTTAACAACAACAATCTTTTCTCTACCATGATGTTGTCCAATTTTGAAGACTTTTGTTTTCTTGACATTCAGATACTGTCCATACTGAAGGTTACTGCGTCTTTGAACTTCATCATTATCTATTAAAATATTTTAAGTTCTCTTTGCTTCCAGCCAGCAAAGTGATATCATCTGTGTTTTGTGGGTTGTTAATGAGTCTCCCTCCAATCCTGATAACACATACTTCTTCATATAACCCATTTTTTGGCATTATTTTCTTAGTGTACAGATTGAATAAATATGTTGAAAGGATAAAAACCCTGGCACACACCTTATCTGATTTTAAACTATTCAGTATCCCCTGGTTCTGTTCAAATGACCGCTTCTTAGTCTATATGCATGTTCCTCATGAGCATAATTCGGTGTTCTGTAATACCCATTCTTCACAGTGCTAGTCATAGTTTGTCATGATACACAGTTGAAAGCTTTTCTCTACTCATTAAAGCTAAAGTAAACATCTTTCTGGTATCCTCTGCTTTCAGTCAAGATCCATTTTATGGCATCAATGATATCCATAGTTACATGTCCTCTTCTAAATCCAGCTTGAATTTCTGGCAGTTCTCTGTTAATGAACTGCTACAATCATTTTTAAATTTTTGTTCAACAAAATTTCACTTACATATGATGTTAATGATATTGTTAAATGATTTCTACATTCTGTTGCATCACTTTCCTTTGGAAGGAGCACAGATATGGATCTCTTCTAATCGGTTGGCAAGGTAGTTCTTTTCTAAAATTCTTGGCACAGATGAATGAGCTCCATCAATACTTCACCAGTTTGTTTTGTGATTTCATTGTGCATTCTGTCAATTCCTGGAGCCTTGTTTTTCACCAATGTTTCGGTACAGTTTGAACTTCCTTCAGTACCACTGGTTTATAATGTACTGCATTTTGAAATGGTTTAACATCAATCATATCTTTTTAACATTGAATTTGTATTCCTTCCATCTTCTTTTGAAGTTTTCTGCACCATTCAATATTTTACCCATGGAGTCCTTCAATATTTTAAGTCAAGGGTTAAATGCTTTATTAAATTGTTTCAGCTTAAGAAATTCTGAGTGTTCATCTCTTCTAGCTTTATAACTCCAAGTATTTGCACATTTTATTATAATACTTGACTTCATCTTCTTTAACTGCCCATTGAAATATACTGTTCAACTCTTTTACTTAATTTCTTTCCTTGCTTTTGCTTCTCTATACTCAAAAGCAAGTTTCAGAGTATTTTCAAAATTAATTTCTTTCTTTCTTTAATCTCTTTTTAATGTTCTTCAGCTTTTGACATGTATGATGTTCTTGATGTTATTCCACAACTCTTCTGGTCTTCTGTCATTAGTGCCTAATGCATGAAATATACTTTTGAGCTGGTCTCTAAATCCAGGTTGGATATATTCAAGGTCATATTTTGACTCTGGTGAATTGATGGTTTACCTCTGGTCTTGTTTTGGCTAACAATATTGAGCTTCTCCACCATGTCACCCAACAGATGGAGTCAGTTTGATTCCTGTGCATTCTATTTAGTGAGAACTATGTGTATAATCTATTTTTATGTAATTGACAAAATGTATTTGCATTGGATAAGTTGTTGGTTGTGAAAAATTCTGTCATGCAATTTCCAGCATCATTTCTATCACTCTGATCTTATTTTCCACCTCCTTACTTTTTCTCTTTATTTCCAACCTTCATATTGCACTCACCATTAATTATCAATGTATCTTGATTGCAGGTTTGATCAATTTCAGACTGGAGCAGTTGGGAGAATTCTTCAATTTCCTCATCACTGACTTTAGAACTTGATCATTTAAATTTGAATAGTGGTGATAATAACGCATCTCCCATTAAAGTATATGAATATCATCCTATCACACACACCATTGTTTTTCAATATTTTTAGGTTTTTAAGTGCCATTGGTCAGTTCTAACTCATAGTGACCCTGTATAGAACTTTGAGAAGCAGATGGTGAGTTTGAATCACTGACCTTGGGTTCAAACCAACATTTCAGTCCAGTGCTTATCCTACAGCACCATACCAGGACTCCATAGATATTGGAATGTTCTTGATGAATGGGATGTCATTCCTCTTCAATTTGCCATTCCCAGCAAAGTTAACCACATGATTTTGGATTCTAAACAGCCAATACCAGTTCATATTAGCTTACAAATGCCATTTGATTTTTATAACTTCCAATTTTCCTAGACTTATACGGGCTG